>NC_059198.1:74846935-74864435 GCF_020615455.1 Coregonus clupeaformis | reverse complement strand
CATTATTTTGTCTCTTACCTTCCCCTCTCTCTATTATTCTGTCTCTTACCTTCCCCGGTCTATATTATTCTGTCTCTTACCTTCCCCTCTCTCTATTATTCTGTCTCTTACTTTCCCTGGTCTATATTATTCTGTCTCTTACCTTCCCCTGTCTATATTATTCTGCCTCTTACCTTGTCTATATTATTCTGTCTCTTACCTTCCCCTCTCTCCATTATTTTGTCTCTTACCTTCCCCTCTCTCTATTATTCTGTCTCTTACCTTCCCCGGTCTATATTATTCTGTCTCTTACCTTTCCCTGTCTATATTATTATGTCTCCTACCTTGCTCTGCCTATATTATTGTCTCTTACCTTCTCCTGTCTATATAATTCAGTCTCTTACCTTCCCTGTCTATATTATTCTGCCTCTTATCTACCCCTGTCTATATTATTCTGTCTCTTACCTTCCCCTGTCTATATTATTCTGCCTCTTACCTTCCCCTGTCAATATTATTCTGTCTCTTACCTTCCCTTTTCTAAATTATTCTCTCTTACATTCCTCTGTCTATATTATTCTGTCTCTTACCTTTCCCTTTCTAGCCTTATATGATTCTGTCTCTTACCTTCCCCTGTCTATATTATTATGTCTCTTACCTTCCCTTGCCTATATTATTCTGTCTCTTACCTTCCCCTGTCTATATTATTATGTGTCTTACCTTCCCCTAACTATATTATTCTGTCTCTTACCTTCCTCTGTCTATATTATTCTGACTCTTACCTTCCTCTGTCTATATTATTCTCTCTTACTTTCCCCATCTATATTATTCTGTTTCTTACCTTCCCCTTTCTATATTATTCTGTCTCTTACCTTCCCATGTCTTTATTATTCTATCTTACCTTCCCCTGTCTATATTATTCTGTCTCTTACCTTCCTCTGTCTATATTATTCTGTCTGTTACCTTCCCTTGCCTATATTATTCTGTCTCTTACCTTCCCCTGTCTATATTATTCTGTCTCTTACATTCCTCTGTCTATATTATTCTGTCTCTTCCCTTCCTCTGTATATATTATTCTGACTCTTACCTTCCTCTGTCTATATTATTCTCTCTTACTTTCCCCCATCTATATTATTCTGTTTCTTACCTTCCCCTTTCTATATTATTCTGTCTCTTACCTTCCCATGTCTTTATTATTCTATCTTACCTTCCCCTGTCTATATTATTCTGTCTCTTACCTTCCTCTGTCTATATTATTCTGTCTGTTACCTTCCCTTGCCTATATTATTCTGTCTCTTACCTTCCCCTGTCTATATTATTCTGTCTCTTACATTCCTCTGTCTATATTATTCTGTCTCTTCCCTTCCTCTGTATATATTATTCTGACTCTTACCTTCCTCTGTCTATATTATTCTCTCTTACTTTCCCCATCTATATTATTCTGTTTCTTACCTTCCCCTTTCTATATTATTCTGTCTCTTACCTTCCTCTGTCTATATTATTCTGACTCTTACCTTCCTCTGTCTATATTATTCTCTCTTACTTTCCCCATCTATATTATTCTGTTTCTTACCTTCCCCTTTCTATATTATTCTGTCTCTTACCTTCCCATGTCTTTATTATTCTATCTTACCTTCCCCTGTCTATATTATTCTGTCTCTTACCTTCCTCTGTCTATATTATTCTGTCTGTTACCTTCCCTTGCCTATATTATTCTGTCTCTTACCTTCCCCTGCCTATATTATTCTGTCTCTTACATTCCTCTGTCTATATTACTCTGTCTCTTACCTTCCCTTGCCTATATTATTCTGTGTCTTACCTTAACCTGTCTATAATATTTTGTCTCTTTCCTTCACTTGCCTATATTATTCGGTCTCTTACCTTCCCCGTCTATATTATTCTGTCTCTTAACTACCCCTATATACAGTATATTATTCTGTCTCTTACATTCCTCTGTCTATATTATTCTGTCTCTTACCTTCCTCTGTCTATATTATTCTGTATCTTACCTTCCCCTGTCTATATTATTCTGTGTCTTACCTTCCTCTGTCTATATTATTATGTCTCCTACCTTCCCTTGCCTATATTATTCTGTATCTTACCTTCCCCTGTCTATATTATTCTGTGTCTTACCTTCCCCTAACTATATTATTATGTCTCTTACCTTCCTCTGTCTATATTATTCTGACTCTTACCTTCCTCTGTATATATTATTCCCCTTCCTCTGTCTATATTATTCTGTATCTTCCCTTCCCCATCTATATTATTCTGTCTCTTCCCATCCTCTGTCTATATTATTCCCCTTCCTCTGTCTATATTATTCTGTATCTTCCCTTCCCCATCTATATTATTCTGTCTCTTACCTTCCCCTGTATACAGTATAGTATTATGTATCTTACCTTCCTCTCTCTATATTATTCTGTCTGTTACCTTCCCTTGCCTATATTATTCTGTGTCTTACTTTCACTGTATACAGTATATTATTATGTCTCTTACCTTCCTCTGTCTATATTATTCTGTCTGTTACCTTCCCTTGCCTATATTATTCTGTCTCTTACCTTCCTCTGTCTATATTATTCTGTCTCTTACCTTCCCTTTCCTATATTATTCTGTCTCTTACCTTCCCCGTCTATATTATTCTGTCTCTTAACTACCCCTATATACAGTATATTATTCTGTCTCTTACATTCCTCTGTCTATATTATTATGTCTCTTACCTTCCTCTGTATATATTGTTCTGTATCTTACCTTCCCCTGTCTATATTATTCTGTCTCTTACCTTCCTCTGTCTATATTGTTCTGTATCTTACCTTCCCCTGTATACAGTATATTATTCTGTCTCTTACCTTCCTCTGTCTATATTATTCTGTCTATTACCTTCCCTTGCCTATATTATTCTGTGTCTTACCTTCACCTGTCTATATTATTCTGTCTCTTACCTTCCCCGTCTATATTATTCCGTCTCTTACCTTTCCCTATACACAGTATATTATTAAGTCTCTTACCTTCCCCTGTCTATATTATTCTGTCTATTATTTTCCCCTGTTTATATTATTCTGTCTGTTACCTTCCCCTGCCTATATTATTATGTCTCTTACATTCCTCTGTCTATATAATACTGTCTCTAACCTTCCCTTGCCTATATTATTCTGTGTCTTCCCTTAAACTGTCTATATTATTCTGTCTCTTACCTTCCCCGTCTATATTATTCCGTCTCTTACCTTTCCCTATATACAGTATATTATTGTCTCTTACCTTCCTCTGTCTATTTTATTTTGTCTGTTACCTTCCCTTGCCTATATTATTATGTCTCTAACCTTCCTCTGTCTATATTATTCTGTCTCTTACCTTCCCTTGCCTATATTATTCTGTCTCTTACCTTCCTCTGTCTATATTATTCTGTCTCTTACCTTCCCTTGCCTATATTATTCTGTGTCTTACCTTCCCCTGTCTATATTATTCTCTCTTACCTTCCCTTGCCTATATTATTATGTGTCTTACCTTCCCCTGTCTATATTAATCTGTCTCTTACCTTCCCTTAGCTATATTATTCTGTGTCTTACCTTTTCCTGTCTATATTATTCTGTCTCTTACCTTCCCCATCTATACTATTCTGTCTCTTACCTTCCCCTGTATACAGTATATTATGTCTCTTACCTTCCTCTGTCTATATTATTCTGTCTGTTACCTTCCCTTTCCTATATTATTATGTATCTTACCTTCCTCTGTCTATATTATTCTGTCTCTTACCTTCCCTTGCCTATATTATTATGTCTCTTACCTTCCTCTCTCTATATTATTCTGTTTGTTACTTTCCATTGCCTATATTATTCTGTCTCTTACCTTCCCCTCTATACAGTATTTTATTATGTCACTTACCTTCCTCTGTCTATATTATTCTGTCTCTTACCTTCCCCTGTCTATATTATTCTGTCTCTTACCTTCCCCTGTCTATTTTATTCTGTCTCTTACCTTCCACCGTATACAGTATATTATTATGTCTCTTACCTTCCTTTGTCTATATTATTTTGTCTGTTACCTTCCCTTGCCTATATTATTATGTCTCTTACCTTCCTCTGTCTATATTATTCTGTCTCTTACCTTCCCTTGCCTATATTATTCTGTCTCTTACCTTCCCCTGTCTATATTATTCTGTCTCTTACCTTCCACTGTATACAGTATATTATTATGTCTCTTACCCTACCCTGTCTATAATATTCTGTCTCTTACCTTCCCCGTCTATATTATTCTGTATCTTAACTACCCCTATATACAGTATATTATTATGTCTCTTACATTCCTCTGTCTATATTATTCTGTCTATTACCTCCCCTTGCCTATATTATTCTGTGTCTTACCTTCACCTGTCTATATTAATCTGTCTCTTACCTTCCCCATGTCTATATTATTCTGTCGCTTACCTTCCCATCTATATTATTCTGTCTCTTAACTTCCCCTGTATACAGTATACTATTAAGTCTCTTACATTCCTCTTTCTATATTATTCTGTCTCTTACCTTCCTCTGTCTATATTATTCTGTCTCTTCCCTTCCTCTGTCTATATTATACTGTCTCTTACCTTCCTCTGTATATATTATTCTGTCTTTTCCCTTCCTCTGTCT
Organism: Coregonus clupeaformis; assembly: GCF_020615455.1. Taxonomy (NCBI): domain Eukaryota; kingdom Metazoa; phylum Chordata; class Actinopteri; order Salmoniformes; family Salmonidae; genus Coregonus; species Coregonus clupeaformis. The sequence goes on along the minus strand of NC_059198.1, from coordinate 74,859,837 downwards.
ATATTATTCTGTCTCTTCCCTTCCTCTGTCTATATATATTTTTCTCTTCCCTTCCTCTGTCTATATTATTCTGTCTCTTACCTTCCCCTGCCTATATTATTCTGTCTCTTACCTTCCCCTGTCTATATTATTCTGTCTCTTACATTCCTCTGTCTATATTATTCTGTCTCTTACCTGCCCTTGCCTATATCATTCTGTGTCTTACCTAAACTGTCTATATTATTCTGTCTCTTACCTTCCCCATCTATATTATTCTGTCTCCTACCTTTCCCTATACACAGTATATTATTATGTCTCTTACTTTCCCCTGTCTATATTATTCTGTCTCTTACCTTCCCTTGCCTATATTATTCTGCGTCTTACCTTCCCATGTCTATCTTATTCTGTCTCTTACCTTCCCCATCTATATTATTCTGTCTCTTACCTTCCCCTGTATACAGTATAGTATTATGTATCTTACCTTCCTCTCTCTATATTATTATGTCTGTTACCTTCCCTTGCCTATATTATTCTGTGTCTTACCTTCCCCTGTCTATATTATTCTGTCTCTTACCTTCCCTATCTATATTATTATGTCTCTTAACTTCAACTGTATACAGTATATTATTATGTCTCTTAACTTCCTCTGTCTATATTATTTTGTCTGTTACCTTCCCTTGCCTATATTATTCTGTCTCTTACCTTCCTCTGTCTATATTATTCTGTCTCTTACCTTCCCTTGCCTATATTATTCTGTCTCTTACCTTCCCCTGTCTATATTATTCTGTCTCTTACCTTCCCCATCTATATTATTCTGTCTCTTACCTTCCACTGTATACCGTATATTATTATGTCTCTTACCTTCCTCTGTCTATATTATTTTGTCTGTTACCTTCCCTTGCCTATATTATTCGGTCTCTTACCTTCCTCTGTCTATATTATTCTGTCTCTTACCTTCCCTTGCCTATATTATTCTGTCTCTTCCCTTCCTCTGTCTATATTATTCTGTCTCTTCCCTTCCTCTGTCTATATTATTTATTCTCTTCCCTTCCTCTGTCTATATTATTCTGTCTCTTACCTTCCCCGTCTATATTATTCTGTCTCTTACTTTTCCCTATACACAGTATATTATTATGTCTCTTACCTTCCTCTGTCTATTTAATTCTGTCTGTTACCTTCCCTTGCCAATATTATTTTGTGTCTTACCTTCCCTTGTCTATATTATTCTGTGTCTTACCTTCCTCTGTCTATCTTATTCTGTCTCTTACCTTCCCCATCTATATTATTATGTCTCTTACCTTCCCCTGTATACAGTATATTATTATGTATCTTACCTTCCTCTGTCTATATTATTCTGTCTGTTACCTTCCCTTGCCTATATTATTCTGTCTCTTACCTTCCTCCGTCTATATTATTCTGTCTCTTACCTTCCCCATCTATATTATTCTGTCTAAACTTCCCCTGTATATCTTATTCTGTCTCTTACCTTCCCCATCTATATCATTCTGTATCTTACATTCCCCTGTATAGAGTATAGTATTATGTCTCTCACCGTCCCCTGTCTATATTAATCTGTCTCTTACCTTCCCTAAGCTATAATATTCTGTGTCTTACCCTTTCCTGTCTATCTTATTCTGTCTCTTACCTTCCCCATCTATGTTATTCTGTCTCTTACCTTCCCCTGTATACAGTATATTATTATGTCTCTTACCTTCCTCTGTCTATTTTATTCTGTATGTTACCTTCCCTTGCCAATATTATTTTGTGTCTTACCTTCCCCTGTCTATATTAATCTGTCTCTTACCTTCCCTTAGCTATATTATTCTGTGTCTTACCTTCCCCTGTCTATATTATTATGTATCTTACCTTCACTTGCCTATATTATTCTGTCTCTTACCTACCCCATATATATTATTCTGTCTAAACTTCCCCTGTCTATATTATTCTGTCTCTTACGTTCCCCGTCTATATTGTTCTGTCTCTTACCTTCCCCTGTATACAGTATATTATTATGTCTCTTACCGTCCCCTGTCTATATTAATCTGTCTCTTACCTTCCCTTAGCTATATTATTCTGTGTCTTACCTTTTCCTGTCTATATTATTCTGTCTCTTACCTTCCCCATTTATACTATTCAGTCTCTTACCTTCCCCTATATACAGTATATTATTCTGTCTATTACATTCCTCTGTCTATATTATTCTGTCTCTTACCTTCCTTTGTCAATATTGTTCTGTATCTTACCTTCCCCTGTCTATATTATTCTGTCTCTTCCCTTCCTCTGTCTATATTATTCTGTCCATTATTTTCCCCTGTCTATATTATTCTGTCTCTTACCTTCCCCTGCCTATATTATTCTGTCTCTTACATTCCTCTTTCTATATTATTCTGTCTCTTACGTTCCCTTGCCTATATTATTCTGTGTCTTACCTTAAACTGTCTATATTATTCTGTCTCTTACCTTCCCCGTCTATATTATTCTGTGTCTTACCTTAAACTGTCTATATTATTCTGTCTCTTACCTTCCCCGTCTATATTATTCCGTCTCTTACCTTTCCCTATATACAGTATATTATTATGTCTCTTCCCTTCCTCTGTCTATATTATTCTGTTTGTTACTTTCCCTTGCCTATATTATTATGTGTCTTACCTTCCCCTGTATACAGTATATTATTATGTCTCTTACCTTCTCCTGTCTATATTATTCTGTCTCTTACCTTCCCTTAGCTATATTATCCTGTGTCTTACCTTCCACTGTATACAGTATATTATTATGTCTCTTACCTTCCTCTGTCTATATTATTCTGTCTGTTACCTTCCCTTGCCTATATTATTTTGTCTCTTACCTTCCTCTGTCTATATTATTATGTCTCTTACCTCCCCTTGCCTATATTATTATGTCTCTTACCTTCCTCTGTCTATATTATTCTGTTTGTTACTTTCCCTTGCCTATATTATTATGTGTCTTACCTTCCCCTGTATACAGTATATTATTATGTCTCTTACCTTCTCCTGTCTATATTATTCTGTCTCTTACATTCCCTTGCCTATATTATTCTGTCTTACCTTCCCCTGTCTATATTATTATGTCTCTTACCTTCCCCGTCTATATTATTCTGTTTCTTACCTTCCCCTCTATACAGTATATTATTATGTCACTTACCTTCCTCTGTCTATAGTATTCTGTCTCTTACCTTCCTCTGTCTATATTATTTTGTCCCTTCCCTTCCTCTGTCTATATTATTCTGTCTCATATTTTCCCCTGTCTATATTATTCTGTCGCTTACCTTCCCTTGCCTATATTATTCTGTCTCTTACCTTCCTCTGTCTATATTATTTTGTCTCTTCCCTTCCTCTGTCTATATTATTCTGTCTCATATTTTCCCCTGTCTATATTATTATGTCACTTACCTTCCTCTGTCTATATTATTCTGTCTCTTACCTTCCTCTGTCTATATTATTTTGTCTCTTCCCTTCCTCTGTCTATATTATTCTGTCTCATATTTTCCCCTGTCTATATTATTTTGTTTCTTACCTTCCCTTACCTATATTATTCTGTGTCTTACCTTCCCCTGTATACAGTATATTATTATGTCTCTTACCTTCCTCTGTCTATATTATTCTGTCTCTTACCTTCCCTTGCCTATATTATTCTGTCTCTTACCTTCCCTGTCTCTTAACTTCCCCGTCTATATTATTCTGTCTTTAACTACCCCTATATACCGTATATTATTCTGTCTCTTACCTTCCTCTGTCTATATTTTTCTGTATCTTACCTTCCCCTGTCTATATTATTCTGTGTCTTACCTTCCCCTGTCTATATTATTCTGTCTCTTACCTTCCCCTATATACAGTATATTATTCTGTCTCTTACATTCCTCTGTCTATATTATTCTGTCTCTTACCTTCCCTTGCCTATATTATTCGGTCTCTTACCTTCCCCTGTACACGGTATATTATTATGACTCTTACCTTTCTCTGTCTATATTATTCTGTCTGTTACCTTCCCTTGCCTATATTATTCTGTCGCTTACCTTCCCATCTATATTATTCTGTCTCTTAACTTCCCCTGTATACAGTATACTATTAAGTCTCTTACCTTCCTCTTTCTATATTATTCTGTCTCTTACTTTCCTCTGTCTATATGATTCTGTTTCTTACCTTCCTCTGTCTATATTATTCTGTCTCTTCCCTTCCTCTGTCTATATAATTTTTTCTCTTCCCTTCCTCTGTCTATATTATTCTGTCTATTATTTTCCCCTGTCTATATTATTCTGTCGCTTATCTTCCCGTCTATATTATTCTGTCTCTTAACTTCCCCTGTATACAGTATATTATTCTGTCTCTTACATTCCTCTGTCTATATTATTCTGTCTCTTACGTTCCCTTGCCTATATTATTCTGTGTCTTACCTTAAACTGTCTATATTATTCTGTCTCTTACCTTCCCCGTCTATATTATTCCGTCTCTTACCTTTCCCTATATACAGTATATTTGTATGTCACTTACCTTCCTCTGTCTATATTATTCTGTCTGTTACATTCCCTTGCCTATATTATTTTGTCTCTTCCCTTCCTCTGTCTATATTATTCTGTCTCATATTTTCCCCTGTCTATATTATTATGTCACTTACCTTCCTCTGTCTATATTATTCTGTCTCTTACCTTCCTCTGTCTATATTATTTTGTCTCTTCCCTTCCTCTGTCTATATTATTCTGTCTCATATTTTCCCCTGTCTATATTATTTTGTTTCTTACCTTCCCTTACCTATATTATTCTGTCTTACCTTCCCCTGTATACAGTATATTATTATGTCTCTTACCTTCCTCTGTCTATATTATTCTGTCTCTTACCTTCCCTTGCCTATATTATTCTGTCTCTTACCTTCCCTGTCTCTTAACTTCCCCGTCTATATTATTCTGTCTCTTAACTACCCCTATATACCATATATTATTCTGTCTCTTACCTTCCTCTGTCTATATTTTTCTGTATCTTACCTTCCCCTGTCTATATTATTCTGTGTCTTACCTTCCCCTGTCTATATTATTCTGTCTCTTACCTTCCCCTGTATACAGTATATTATTCTGTCTCTTACATTCCTCTGTCTATATTATTCTGTCTCTTACCTTCCCCTGTCTATATTATTCTGTCTCTTACCTTCCCCTGTATACAGTATATTTTTATGTCTCTTACCTTCCTCTGTCTATATTATTCTGTCTGTTACCTTCCCTTGCCTATATTATTCTGTGTCTTACCTTCCCCTGTCTATATTAATCTGTCTCTTACCTTCCCCTGTCCATATTATTCTGTCGCTTATCTTCCCGTCTATATTATTCTGTCTCTTAACTTCCCCTGTATACAGTAAACTATTATGTCTCTTACCTTCTTCTGTCTATATTATTCTGTCTCTTACCTTCCCCTGTCTATATTTTTCTGTCTCTTACCTTCCCTTGTCTATATTATTCTGTCTCTTACTTTCCCCTGTCTATATTATTCTGTCTCTTACCTTCCCCTGTCTATATTATTCTGTCTCTTACCTTCCCTTGTCTATATTATTCTGTCTCTTACTTTCCCCTGTCTATATTATTATGTCTCTTACCTTCCCCTGTCTATATTATTATGTCTCTTACCTTCCCCCTGTCTATATTATTCTGTCTCTTACCTTCCTCTGTCTATATTATTCTGTCTCTTACCTTCCTCTGTCTATATTATTCTGTCTCTTACCTTCCCCTTGTCTATATTATTCTGTCTCTTACCTTCCCATGTCTATATTATTATGTCGCTTACCTTCCTCTGTCTATAATATTATGCTTCTCACTGACACAAAATCCCATCTAATATTTTCAATTTTCAATCCAAACAACTGAATGGTACAGCAACCTTGATCATTGGTTAAACTGAGAGAGAGAGAGACAGCAGAGGGAGAGAGAGAGAGTGCAGAGGGAGAGAGAGAGTGCAGAGGGAGAGAGAGAGAGTGCAGAGGTAGAGAGCGAGCAGAGCGAAAGAGAGACAGCAGAGAGAGAGAGAGAGAGCTGGGAGGGAAAGTAGATTACTTGTCTTCTTTCCATGACTTCCACTGAGGTGTTGTTGCTAATGTTGTCATGAGCCTTGAAACACACAATATCTTCCTTAATGGGATTTCATAGCTGGTTGAAAGAACACACGCACACACAATATTACTCTCTGTAAAATAAAGGTTCAACCTTGTGGAAATGTTAGCTCATATCAGAGCTGTGTTTGTACTAAGACATATATTCCCACTCAGACAGAAGTCAACAGAAAGGAGCGTGTGTGTATCAAAGAGCTATGTACAGTGAGAGCAAGAGAGAGAGAGAGAGAGAGAGAGAGAGAGAGAGAGAGAGAGAGAGAGAGAGAGAGAGAGAGAGAGAGAGAGAGAGAGAGAGAGAGAGAGAGAGAGAGAGAGAGAGAGAGAGAGATAGAGAGAGAGAGAGAGAGATAGTGAGGGAGAGAGAGAGAGAGAGAGAGATAGTGAGGGAGAGAGAGAGAGAGAGACAGAGGGAGAGAGAGAAAAGGAAGCGAGAAAGAGACATTCCATCTCCCGCCCCCACACATTATACATCAGAGTTCTTCTCTCCTGTCATCTAATCTTTAGTTTCTTTCTTCCTGACAAACTGAACGTCTCATCTCCCGCTAATGTCATTGATGTCCTCAGCATCGCCTGGGCTCGTCCTTAAATAACAAAGTGAGAGACAGACATGGCCTTGAGCATATTTAATTACATAAGTTCATATTTTAATGTTGGAATTACTCTTCGGGTCCATCGGGGCAGAAAACTGCAGGAACCTTGAAGAAAAGTTTTGTTCGTCAAACATTAAAGCGCAGAAAGACGGATAGTATAATTAGACATTAATTAGCGGGTTGTCTACAGGGGTGACGATCCAACGGGGAAGAGAGGTGGAGACTGATAGTTGTGCCTAAACAGTTAAATAAGAGAACACACTGTCTTACCGGGTGTGTTGAGCAGTCGGGACATGCGGCAGGCATACGACACATGTTGTTGACAGTGTTCAGCACTGGTGGTAATAGCTGTGACCTGTTACATAGATTGATGCACGCACACGCACGCAGACAAACACACACAGAAAAGAAAAAAGGAGTAGGATTGAAATCTGTGTGTGTGTGTGTACAGTATGTGTGTGTGTGTACAGTATGTGTGTGTGTGTATGTGTGTATGTGTGTGTGTATGTGTGTGTGTGTACAGTATGTGTGTGTGTGTACAGTATGTGTGTGTGTGTGTATGTGTGTATGTGTGTGTGTGTACAGTATGTGTGTGTGTGTACAGTATGTGTGTGTGTGTACAGTATGTGTGTGTGTGTATGTGTGTATGTGTGTGTGTATGTGTGTGTGTGTACAGTATGTGTGTGTGTGTACAGTATGTGTGTGTGTGTATGTGTGTATGTGTGTGTGTATGTGTGTGTGTGTGTACAGTATGTGTGTGTGTGTACAGTATGTGTGTGTGTGTGTATGTGTGTATGTGTGTGTGTATGTGTGTGTGTGTGTGTGTGTACCTGTTCCATAGAGGCACTGTAGTTGAGTTGCAGAACAGTGCGTCTCTCTCTGCTAGATCCGGTTACTGAGGTATGGGCTGGAAGATGATTTACCACTGTAGTCCACACCTTGTCTTCTGAGAGAGAGAAAGAGAGAGCAGGAACCCAGACTTCATCAAAGAAATTTGAAATACAGACATTATGACGGACCCATTGGTTGCCCTCTAGGTTACATAGAGCTGGTAGTCCCATCCACCAAACTACCAGGTGTGAAACAGGGAAGGGACTCACAGGGTATACTAATTTGGTATAGAGCAGACCTAACCCACTCTATTAAATGATCCAAAACCGGAACATTTTACATCCGGCTGGAAATTAATAAGAGACTTATCTAAACAGAGAAAAATGTCCTATGTGCTACCTATATCCCCCCAATAGATTCCCCATAATTTAATGATGACAGCTTCTTCATCCTAGAGGGGGAGATCAACCATTTCCATTTCCAGGTCCAGGGATATGTACTAGTCTGTGGCGAGCTAAATGCCAGAACTGGACAAGAACCTGACACTCTCAGCACACACAGGGACAAACACCTACCTGGAGGTGACAGCATTTCCTCCCAAATATGCCACCCTAGACACAACTATGACAAAACAACTGACAAAAATGAGTCACAACTCCTGCAGCTCTGTTGCACGCTTGGTCTGTACATTTCAATGGTAGGCTTCGAGGGGACTCTTACGGAAGGTACACCTAGAGCTCATCGAGAGCATCCTGACTGGTTGCATCACCGCCTGGTATGGCAACTGCTCGGCCTCCTACCGCAAGGCACTACAGAGGGTAGTGCGTACGGCCCAGTACATCACTGGGGCCAAGCTTCCTGCCATCCAGGACCTCTATACCAGGCGGTGTCAGAGGAAGGCCCTCAAAATTGTCAAAGACTCCAGCCACCCTAGTCATAGACTGTTCTCTCTGCTACCGCACGGCAAGCGGTACCGGAGCGCCAAGTCTTTTTACGCTGCTGCTACTCTGTTAATTATTTATGCATGGTCACTTTAACTCTACCCACATGTACATATTACCTCAACTACCTCAACTAGCCGGTGCCCCCGCACATTGACTCTGCACCGGTACCCCCCTGTATATAGCCTCCCTACTGTTATTTTATTTGACTTCTGCTCTTTTTTTCTCAACACTTTTTTGTTGTTGTTGTTTTATTTTACTTTTTTATTAAAAAATGAATGCATTGTTGGTTAAGGGCTGTAAGTAAGCATTTCACGGTAATGTCTACACCTGTTGTATTCGGCGCATGTGGCAAATACAATTTGATTTGATTTGGCAGTAGTACTGTAGATTACTTTAGCACTGACCTCAACCCAGAGTCTCTCAGAGCGTTAACAGTCAGCCCACTGACACCACTATTATATCACAGCAAAATCGCAGTCTACTTGAACAGAGCAATACTCAATCATGAGGCATCAAAGCCAAAGGAACTGCATAATATTAAGAAATGCAATAGATGGAAGGAAAGTAGTGTAAAAACTTAACAAAAAACAATTAGGCAACAACAAATTCAATCAATTTTAGACAATTTCCTGGACAAAATGTTTCACTGTAATAGTGAAGGTGTAAACTTGGCAGTAGAAAACCTTAAACGGTGTCGTGACATGACTTACTTTAATGTATGACTGTTATTTATCGAATCAGCTAACTATGTTTAATTATCACTCGATTAAATTAATAATGTAACAATTAACTCATTAGGAATTTGGGGCACCGCGGAAGAAGAAGTTGTTTAACGAGTTCCCATTTCCCGAATTAAACTTTAAGAAGATATATACAGTGGCTTGCGAAAGTATTTACCCCCTTGGCATTTTTCCTATTTTGTTGCCTTAAAACCTGGAATTAAAATAGATTTTTTGGTGGTTTGTATCATTTGATTTACACAACATGCCTACCACTTTGAAGATGCAAAATATTTTTTGTGTGTGAAACAAACAAGAAATAAGACAAAAAAACAGAACACTTGAGCGTGCACCAACTATTCACACCCCCAAAGTCAATACACCTTTTGCAGCAATTACAGCTGCAAGTCTCTTGGAGTATGTCTCTATAAGCTTGGCACATCTAGCCACTGGGATTTTTGCCCATTCTTCAAGGCAAAACTGCTCCAGCTCCTTCAAGTTGGATGGGTTCCGCTGGTGTACAGCAATCTTTAAGTCATACCACAGATTCTCAATTGGATTGAGGTCTGGGCTTTGACTAGGCCATTCCAAGACATTTAAATGTTTCCCCTTAAACCACTCAAGTGTTGCTTTAGGGTCATTGTCCTGCTGGAAGGTGAACCACCGTCCTAGTCTCAAATCTCTGGAAGACTGAAACAGGTTTCCCTCAAGAATTTCCCTGTATTTAGCGCCATCCATCATTCCTTCAATTCTGACCAGTTTCCCAGTCCCTGCCGATGAAAAACATCCCAACAGCAAGATGCTGCCACCACCATGCTTCACTGTGGGGATTGTGTTCTCGGGGTGATGAGAGGTGTTGGGTTTGGGCCAGACATAACGTTTTCCTTGATGGCCAAAAAGCTCCATTTTAGTCTCATCTGACCAGAGTACCTTCTTCCATATGTTTGGGGAGTCTCCCACATGCCTTTTGGCGAACACCAAACGTGTTTGCTTATTTTTTTCTTTAAGCAATGGCTTTTTTCAGGCCACTCTTCCCAGCTCTGTGGAGTGTACGGCTTAAAGTGGTCCTATGGACAGATACTCCAATCTCTGTGGAGCTTTGCAGCTCCTTCAGGGTTATCTTTGGTCTCTTTGTTGCCTCTCTGATTAATGCCCTCCGTGCCTGGTCTGTGAGTTTTGGTGGGCGGCCCTCTCTTGGCAGGTTTGTTGTGGTGCCATATTCTTTACATTTTTTAATAATGGATTTAATGGTGCTCCGTGGGATGTTCAAAGTTTCTGATCTTTTTTTATAACCCAACCCTGATCTGTACTTCTCCACAACTTTGTCCCTGACCTGTTTGGAGAGCTCCTTGGTCTTCATGGTGCCGCATGCTTGGTGGTGCCCCTTGCTTAGTGGTGTTGCAGACACTGGGGCCTTTCAGAACAGGTGTATATATACTGAGATCATGTGACAGATCATGTGACACTTAGATTGCACACAGGTGGACTTTATTAAACTAATTATGTGACTTCTGAAGGTAATTGGTTGCATCAGATCTTATTTAGGGGCTTCATAGCAAAGGGGGTGAATGCATATGCACGCACCACCTTTCCATTATTTATTTTTTAGAATTTTTTTAAACAAGTTATTTTTTTCATTTCACTTCACCATTTTTTGACTATTTTGTGTATGTCTATATTACATGAAATCCAAATAAAAATCAATTTAAATTACAGGTTGTAATGCAACAAAATAGGAAAAACGCCAAGGGGGATGAATACTTTGCAAGGCACTGTATGTTATATATCGATAACAGTCACTTATTAAATAATTACCTCTTATCAGTCTCATTCTGAACGTCGAGTTGTCAGCAGCCGCGTAGTTAGTAGATTGGCTGTAACCATTCAACCAAATCTCCTGGTGTTTGTGCTTAAAAATGCTCAGTGGCTGTCGTGGCCTGTCAGTCACCATAGCATTCGCGTGTGACGACCGCTCCAGTACCTGCAAACTGAGACGAGGATATCATTCTGCGATATGGCACAGTGTTTCACCAGTGGGAATCATCGGGTCAGTTGCGGGACAGACGACGTTCGATTCATTGTAAGGGGTTTCAGTCCCCCTCAAAGCGGAAAATGTAACATCAGAGTACACTCTGCACGTTGATGCTTTTATTCCTGAGAGGGCCGCAGTGCTTGTGGAAGTGTCCGTAAAACAAGATAAGTTAATCTCAGCTACAGTATCACATGACTCCAAGGAGGAGGGAAGTGGCTCATTCACAGAGACTGCTGGCTTGAAATCATGAAAGGACTGGTCAAATCAGGTTTGCTGATTGAATGTGACGAGATATCATAATATCTCCTTGGGTCAGATGCTGCACAGAGAAGTGTCGAGACATCTTTTTCAAAAGGGGTTCTTTTGATAAATGCTCTTTGTGGATGACTGTGTCGCAGTCAGTGGTAGTAGACGACGGTATGGTCAGTGGAGACGGCATGGTTGCCTGTAACCATACTTGGTTGGTCTTCCAATACATCAGTGGGATCAACCAATTCATCAAGTCTACTTCGAGTAGCAGGGGTTCACTTTCGAGGCTGGTAACATACACAGGGTGAACAAGCGATACGTGTTGTAAGTGTAGTTTCAGCATGAGTCACATTGTGAGAGGCGAGGTAGTCTGACCATTTCCCACATTCCTTGAAGTAGGAATATTGTTTCATTATCCACTTTTGGATGCTGGAGTCTTGGCGGGAAGACTTCCTTTGTTCTACAGGGAAATTCCCTCTCCCAATACTGCATGGCACGGAAAATAACGTTTCTGCAAGGAATTTACGACCGGTCATACAACTGGCCCCCAGGAGAGGGGGTGTTCAAACCTTTGTCTAGCCAGCATCTTTGATCCTCAGCCCATGAGGGCAAGTCATGACAACAGTATATTTGACCGCTCAGCTTCCCTATGAAATCTAAAAGTTTCAAGCAGACAACCTAAGAAAATTATCAACAGTGACACATTTTTTGATGAAGAATGCAAAAACCTAAAGAAATTGAGAAACCTATTCAACCATAAACATAGAGACTACTGTACGCCTTCACTATGGTGAATCACTAAAACAATACAGAAATACACTATGGAAAAAGAAGGAAATCAGCTCAATGTGTAATTAAAAAATCCATAGACTCTAACCACTTCTGGGAAAATTGGAACACACTAAACAAACAACAATACAAAGAGTTATCTATCCAAAACGGATATGGATAAACCACTTCTCCAATCTTTTTGGCCCTATAACACAGAACAAAGAGCAAAAACATATAAATGATCAAATACAAATCTTAGAATCAACTACTAAAGACTACCAGAACCCACTGGATTCTCCAATTACATTGAATGAACTACAAGACAAAACACAAACCCTCCAACCCAAAAAGGCCTGTGGTGTTGATGGTATGCTAAATTAAATGATAAAATATAGAGACCACAAATTCCAATTGGCTATACTTCAATTATTTAACATCATCCTCAGCTCTGGCATCTTCCCCAATATTTGGAACCAAGGACTGATCATCCCAATCCACAAAAGTGGAGACAAATTTGACCCCAATAACTACCGTGGGACCACGTATTCACCCTGTACATCCTAATTGACAAACAAACAAAACAAAACAAAGTCTTCTCATGCTTTGTTGATTTCAAAAAAGCTTTTGACTCAATTTGGCATGAGTGTCTGCTATTCAAATTGATTGAAAGCGGTGTTGG
>NC_059198.1:74829435-74836935 GCF_020615455.1 Coregonus clupeaformis | reverse complement strand
ACAACAGGTGTAGACCTTACAGCGAAATGCTTACTTACAAGCCCTTAACCAACAATGCAGTTTTAAGAAAGAATACCAAAAAAAATAAAAATAAAAGTAACAAATAATTAAAGAGCAGCAATAAAATAACAGTAGAGAGGCTATATACAGGGGGTACCGGTACCGAGACAATGTGCGGGGGCACCAGTTAGTCTAGGCAATTGAGGTAATATGTACATGTAGGTAGAGTTATTAAAGTGACTGTGCATAGATAATAAACAGAGAGTAGCAGCAGCGTAAAAGAGGCAATGCAAATAGTCTGGGTAGCCATTTGATTAGATGTTCAGGAGTCTTATGGCTTGGGGGTAGAAGCTGTTTAGAAGCCTCTTGGACCTAGACTTGGCGCTCCGGTACCGCTTGCCGTGCGGTAGCAGAGAGAACAGTCTATGACTAGGGGGGCGGGAATCTTTGACCATTTTTAGGGCCTTCCTCTGACACCACCTGGTATAGAGGTCCTGGATGGCAGGAAGCTTGGCCCCAGTGATGTACTGGGCCGTACGCATTACCCTCTGTAGTGCCTTTCCGTCGGAGGCCGAGCAGTTTCCATACCAGGCAGTGATGCAACCAGTCAGGATGCTCTCGATGGTGCAGCTGTAGAACCTTTTGAGGATCTGAGGACCCATGCCAAATCTTTTCAGTCTCCTTAGGGGGAATAGGTTTTGTCGTGCCCTCTTCACGACTGTCTTGGTGTGCTTGGACCATGTTAGATGGTTGGTGATGTGGACACCAAGGAACTTGAAGCTCTCAACCTGCTCCACTACAGCCCCGTCGATGAGAATGGGGGCGTGCTCGGTCCTCTTCTTTTTCCTGTAGTCCACAATCATCTCCTTTGTCTTGATCATGTTGAGGGAGAGGTTGTTGTCCTGGCACCACACGGACAGGTTTCTGACCTCCTCCCTATAGGCTGTCTTGTCGTTGTCGGTGATCAGGCCTACCACTGTTGCGTCATCGGCAAACTTAATGATGGTGATTGAGTCATGCCTGGCCATGCAGTCATGAGTGAACAGGGAGTACAGGAGAGGACTGAGCATGCACCCCTGAGGGGCCCCCATGTTGAGGATCAGCATGGCGGATGTGTTGTTACCTACCCTTACCACCTGGGGGCGGCCCGTCAGGATCCAGTTGCAGAGGGAGGAGTTTAGTCCCAGGGTCCTTAGCTTAGTGATGAGCTTGGAGGGCACTATGGTGTTGAACGCTGAGCTGTAATAGCATTCTCACATAGGTGTTCCTTTTGTCCAGGTGTGAAAGGGCAGTGTGGAGCGCAATAGAGATTGCATCATCTGTGGATCTGTTGGGGCGGTATGCAAATTGGAGTGGGTCTAGGGTTTCTGGGATAATGGTGTTGATGTGAGCCATGACCAGCCTTTCAAAGCACTTCATGGCTACAGACGTGAGTGCTACGGGTCAGTACTCATTTAGGTAGGTTACCTTAGTGTTCTTGGGCACAGGGACTATGGTGGTCTGCTTGAAACATGTTGGTATTACAGACTCAGACAGGGATAGGTTGAAAATGTCAGTGAAGACACTTGCCAGTTGGTCAGCGCATGCTCGGAGGACACGTCCAGGTAATCCGTCTGGCCCTGCGGCCTTGTGAATGTTGACCTGTTTAAAGGTCTTACTCACATCGGCTACGGAGAGCGTGATCACACAGTCGTCCGGAACAGCTGTTGCTCTCATGCATGTTTCAGTGTTACTTGCCTCGAAGCGAGCATAGAAGTAATTTAGTTTGTCTGGTAGGGTCGTGTCACGGGCAGCTCGCGGCTTTGCTTCCCTTTGTAGTCTGTAATAGTTTGCAAGCCCTGCCACATCCGACGAGCGTCGGAGCCGGTGTAGTACGATTCGATCTTAGTCCTGTATTGACGCTTTACCTGTTTGATGGTTTGTCGGAGGGCATAGCAGGATTTCTTATAAGCTTCCGGGTTAGAGTCCCGCTTCTTGAAAGTGGCAGCTCTACCCTTTAGCTCAGTGCGGATGTTGCCTGTAATCCATGGCTTCTGGTTGGGGTATGTACATACAATCACTGTGGGGACGACATCATCGATGCACTTATTGATGAAGCCAGTGACTGATGTGGTGTACACCTCAATGCCATCTGTGCTAGCAAAACAGTCTTGTAGCTTAGCATCTGCTTCATCTGACCACTTTTTTATTGACCGAGTCACTGGTGCTTCCTGCTTTAGTTTTTGCTTGTAAGCAGGAATCAGGAGGATAGAATTATGGTCAGATTTGCCAAATGGAGGACGAGGGAGAGCTTTGAACGCGTCTCTGTGTGTGGAGTAAAGGTGGTCTAGAGTTTCATTCCCCCTCTGGTTGCACATTTAACATGCTGGTAGAAATGAGGTAAAACGGATTTAAGTCTCCCTGCATTAAAGTCCCCGGCCACTAGGAGCGCCGCCTCTGGATGAGCGTTTTCCTGTTTGCTTATGGCTGTATACAGCTCATTGAGTGTGGTCTTAGTGCCAGCATCGGTTGTGGTGGTAAATAGACAGCTATGAAGAATATAGATGAAAACTCTCTTGGTAGATAGTGTGGTCTACAGCTTATCATGAGATACTCTACCTCAGGCGAGCAAAACCTCGAGACTTCCTTAGATATCGTGCACCAGCTGTTGTTTACAAATATACATAGACCGCCACCCATTGTCTTACCAGAGGCTGCTGTTCTATCGTGCCGATACAGTGTATAACCCGCCAGCTGTATGTGATTCATGTTGTCGTTCAGCCACGACTCGGTGAAACATAAGATATTACCGTTGGTAGGATATACGTGCTTGTAGTTCGTCCACTTTATTATCAAGCGATTGTACGTTGGCCAATAGTACCGATGGCAAAGGCAGATTAGCCACTCGTCGCCGGCTCCTTACCAGGCACCCGATTTCCTTCCGCGATATCTCCTTCTCTTTCTACTGCGAATGACGGGGATGAGGGCCCTGTCAGGTGTCTGGAGCAAATCCCTCTCGTCCGACTCATTAAAGAAAAATTATTCGTCCAGTTCAAAGTGAGTAATCGCTGTTCTGATGTCCAGAAGCTCTTTTCGGTCATAAGAGTATAACATTATGTACAAAATAAGTTACAAACGATGCGAAAAAACAAACAAAATGGCACGGTTGGTTAAAAGCCCATAAAATGGCAGCCATCCCCTCCGGCGCCATTCTCTGTGTGTGTGGTTAAGTGTGTGTGTGTGTGTGTGTGTGTGTGGTTAAGTGTGTGTGTGTGTGTGTGTGTGTGTGGTTAAGTGTGTGTATGTGTGTGGTTAAGTGTGTGTGTGTGGTTAAGCATGTGTGGTTAAGTGTGTGTGTGGTTAAGTGTGTGTGTCACGGATGCCGCCGAGGCTGCTCCTCCTCCTTGCTCGGGCAGGCTTCGGCGTTCGTCGTCCCCGGAGTACTAGCTACTACCGCTTGATGTTTTCGATGTTTGTTTTGTCATGTCTAGTTGGTGCACCTGTTTCGTATTCTGTATTGATTATGTCACCTATAAGTTCCCCTGTGTTATGTTTGCATTTTGAGTTTGAGTTTGAGTTTGAGTTTATTTTTACAGGGACAGTGCACATTAATCAACGTTTCAGTAAAAGTGCCGGTTTTAGCCAGCCGGCTAATTTTCAACCGCAGTCCCTGGGCAGGTTATTAAAAACAATTACAATATAGACAATAACAACATAGAACAAGACATAGCATACAGACATAGCAACATAGGACAAACAAGACGTAGCATACAGACCGAGCAACATAGAACAGAAAGCAGCAAGACAAAATTCATAAAAGCAACAAAGTGTTTCCACACCTCACAAGTTACAGACAACAGACATGGAAAGCGGCAACACACAGCTAGGGACCATGTTCACAAATCTGATTGACCTTTAGCCATGTCTTCAAGCATTTTGTGAAAGTGTGATATGTGGTGCAGTTATGTGTGTCTGATGGCAGTGTATTCCAGACATGGGAAGCTCTCACAGAAAAAGCGGATTTACTAAAGGTGCTTTTCCTTAGGGGAACTACACAGTCACCTCTCATGGCAGACCTTGTGGATCTGCTGCCATATGTTTGGGTTTTCTGTTTAACAAAAATACTGAGTGGAGGGGGGAGCCAAGCCATTTAGGATCTTGAATACAAGACATGCATCGGTGTATTGCACAAGATTTTCCCAACTCAGGAGCTCATGCTTTCTAAGGATGTGACAGTGATGATGGCTATTGGGCTTCCTATCAAGCACTTTGAGAGCCTGTTTGTAGACAGACTGAATAGGTCTTACTGTTGTACAGCAAGCTTGGGCCCAACTAGTCAAGCAGTATGTTAAGTGGGGGAGTATCATAGATTTGAAGTACAGTTTTGCTACCTCTGTAGTCAAACAATTTCGTATAAATCGGAAATTAGCTAGGTTGAATTTGGTTATTTGAATTACCTTTTTCACATGCTTTTTAAAAGAGAGGTTGGAATCAAGTATGATGCCAAGGTACTTAAAATCAGATACCCCCTGGAGCTTCTCCCCTGACACATAGACTTCTGGCTCAGTAGCATCTGTTGCCCCCTTTGTGAAGAACATGCAAACAGTTTTTTTCACATTGAGATGCAAACACGAGTCACTGAGCCACTTTGTAACCTGGACCATTACAGTAGTGAGTTCTTGTGCAGCTTGTTGTTTGCTTTTTGCATGCACATATATCACTGTATCATCTGCATACATTTGAACTTCAGACCCAGTACAGACAGAAGGCAGATCATTAATGTACAGGCTGAACAGGAGGGGCCCCAGTATTGACCCTTGGGGCACACCCACATCATAGCTAAGAGTGGGCGACAGCTCATTGCTCACTCTGACACACTGAGTTCTGCCTTCAAGGTATGATTTCATCCATCTCAAGGCATCGGGGGAGAAGTTGAACTTGGACAATTTTGTGATGAGAATCTCATGGTTAACAGTATCAAAAGCCTTCCTTAGGTCCAGAAACACAGCCCCAACAACGCCCCCTTTGTCCATCTTGGACTTCACATTTTCCAGAAAAAAGCAGTTGGCCATTTCTGTGGAGTGTTTCGCTCTGAAGCCAAACTGCATGGAATGTAATGTGAAGGGGCTGATGTTGAGGTGGGCAATCAGTTGTTCTGCTACACACTTTTCAACAATCTTTGACACCACAGGTAGTATACTAATGGGCCTGTAGTTACTCACATCAGCAGGGTGTTATTGTCCGCTTGTCTTGAATGTATTGGTTCGGTACCTTGGCTATTCATGTGGTTTTACGCACCCCGCGTATTTGTTCGCCTCTAGTGTTTTGAGGCCGTTTATTTTGTGTGCATATAGAGTTCGTTAGTAAAGTCGTCTTGACTTATCCTCTGTGTCCTGCGCTTGACTTCACCACCGCATCCACATCAGCACTCTTGACAGAATAACACACCTTCTATGGAGTCAGCAGGAGCAGCGGCGGTGACCGAGTCGCTGGAGGATCGGGTCAGCAGCCAGGACGCCATGATCCAGCGACTCGGCTCCGCCATGCAAGACGTCATGGACACCCTGCGCCGATGGGAAAGAGGAGGCTTGCCCACACCTCCTCCTACCTTACCACCACCATCGGCCAGCCCCATCATACCAGCTCCGGAGTCCAGTGGGATTCGGCTCTCGCTCCCGAGGGCATATGATGGCACCGCAGCCGGGTGTCAGGGGTTCCTCCTTCAGGTGGAACTCTACCTGGCAACCATACACCCGGCGCTCTCGGGATACGAGAGCGTTTCCGCCCTCATCTCCTGTCTCTCCGGCAAGGCTTTGGAGTGGGCCAATGCCGAATGGAGGGGAATAGACGCCGCCACCATCAGCTACGCAGAGTTCTCCCGCCGCTTCAGGGCTGTTTTCGATCATCCCCCAGAGGGTAAAGCGGCGGGGGAGCGTCTGTTCCACCTCCGACAGGGGAAGAGGAGCGCACAGGAGTTCGCCCTGGACTTCCAGACTCTAGCGGCGGATGCGGGGTGGAATGAGAGGGCCCTCATCGACCACTATCGGTGCAGCCTGCGAGAGGACGTTCGATGAGAGTTGGCCTGCAGGGACACCAATCTAACCTTCGACCAGTTGGTGGACATGTCAATCCGTCTGGATACCCTGCTGGCTACCCGCGGACGTCCGGAGTTGGGGCCATCCATTCCATCCCCCAGCACCTCCGAGCCGAGCCCTATGGAGCTCGGGGGTGCTGGCGCTAGAGAGAGGAGGAGAGAGATCCGGAGGGAGGCCGTCCCCTGCACCAACTGTGGCCGTAGAGGACACACTGCGGTTCGGTGCTGGGGAGGGCCTCCAGGGGATCGAGGCAACAGGTCACACACTGGGGAGTCATTCCAGGTGAGTAGGCGCCCAACTCACCCAGAGCTCTCTGTTGTTCACCTGTGTATACCTGTAGTATTCCCCCAGGTTGCATCTCATTTCCAGCATAAGGCGCTAGTCGATTCAGGCGCAGCTGGGAATTTTATTGATCGTAATTTTTGTGTTAAGTTAGGGATTCCCCTCCTACCAGTAGATGTGCCTTTCCCTATTCATGCCCTAGATAGCCGTCCGTTGGGATCTGGGTTGATTAGGGAAGTCACAGCGCCACTAAAAATGAAGGCGCAGGGGGGTCATGAGGAGATCATTCAGTTATATCTGATCGACTTTCCTGCGTATCCCGTGGTGCTGGGGCTTCCTTGGTTAATCGCCCATGACCCCACCATTTCGTGGCAACAGAGGGCTCTCAAGGAGTGGTCTGACCAGTGTGTTGGGCGATGTCTAGGTGTTTCCGTAGGGGCGACCACGGTGGAAAGTCCGAACCAATTGCCCACACTGCACATTCCTCCTGAGTATGATGATTTGGCACTCGTGTTCAGCAAGACTAGGGCGACGCGATTGCCACCTCATAGACAGGGGGATTGTGCGATAGACCTCCAGGCAGGAGCTGCACTTCCACATAGTCATGTGTATCCTCTGTCTCAAGAGGAGAAGGTGGCTATGGAGACATACATAGCCGAGTCTCTGAGACAGGGATACATACGGCCCTCCACTTCCCCTGCGTCCTCAAGTTTATTTTTTGTGAAGAAGAAGGATGGAGGGTTGCGCCCGTGTATTGATTACCGTAGTCTCAATCAGATCACTGTGAAATACAGTTATCCACTCCCTCTGATTGCGAGTATGACGGAATCATTACACGGAGCGCGTTTCTTCACAAAACTGGATCTCAGGAGCGCCTACAACTTGGTGCGCATTAGGGAGGGAGATGAATGGAAGACGGCATTTAGTACCACCTTGGGTCACTATGAGTATCTCGTCATGCCATACGGGTTAATGAATGCTCCTTCAGTCTTCCAATCCTTTGTGGACGAGATCTTCCAGGATTTGCATGGGCAGGGTGTAGTAGTGTATATTGACGACATACTAGTTTACTCTTCTACACGAGCCGAGCATGTAGCCCTGGTGCGTCGAGTGTTGGGTAGGCTGTTGGAGCATGACTTGTATG
>NC_059198.1:74811935-74824435 GCF_020615455.1 Coregonus clupeaformis | reverse complement strand
CAAGTCAATTTTCCAACAATTGTTTACAGACAGATTATTTCACTTATAATTCACTGTATCACAATTCCAGTGGGCCAGAAGTTTACATACACTAAGTTGACTGTGCCTTTAAACAGCTTGGAAAATTCCAGAAAATGATGTCATGACTTTAGAAGCTTCTGATAGGCTAATTGACATCATTTGAGTCAATTGGAGGTGTACCTGTGGATGTATTTCAAGGCCTACCTTCAAACTCAGTGCCTCTTTGCTTGACATCTGTCACGCCCTGACCTTGAGAGCCCGGTTTTCTCTAATTGGTTTGGTCAGGGTGTGAATTCTATGTTATGTATTTCTATGTTGGCCGGGTGTGGTTCCCAATCAGAGGCAGCTGTCGATCGTTGTCTCTGATTGGGGATCATACTTAGGTAGCCATTTTGCCTACCTTTAGTTGTGGGATCTTGTGTCTGTGTGTTTGGCTTGTTTGATGTATAGCCTTTAGAACTTCACGTTCAGTTGCTTTGTTATTTTGTAGAGTGTTTATTATTAACATTAAACATGTACGCACACCACGCTGCACCTTGGTCCAATCCTTCACACAACGAACGTGACAGAAGATCCCACCACCAACGGACCAGGCAGCGTGGCCAGGAGGAGAAAATATGCTGGACACAGGTGGGGAAGACATTTTGGACATGGGAGGAGATATAGGCTGGTAAAGGACCCTGGGCGAAGGAAGAAGCCCAGGATGGAGAGGATCAACGGCGAAATCGGAGTTTGAGACCGCGAAGGAAGCCCGAGAGGCAACCCCAAGATAAAAAGTTTTTTTTGGGGGGGGCACACGGGGTGGTTGGCTAAGCAGCAGGAGGCCCGGAAAGACCTGCAGATTAGCACTCTGACAGAAGAGACAACCACCTTACGGGGGCTGATAGCGAAGAAGGAGCAGGAGATCTCCCTTCAGAAGGAGGCGCTGCAGGAGGCCCTCAGGGAGAGGGAGTCAGTGGTTGCACGGAGAAAGGAGCTGGCCAGACAAGAGGAAGAGTTGAGAGAGGAATTAACCCTCCAGCAGCAGAGAACTCAGTCCTTAGAGCAGAGGCTGGAGGAGCCAAGTTTCAGAGCACTGAGAGAGGAGCTGGCCAGACAACAGGAGGAGCTGAGAGTGGAGATAACCCTCCAGCAGCAGAGAGCTCAGTCCTTAGAGCAGAGGCTGGCGGAGCCAGGTTTAGCAGAGCCAACTCCCCGCACTCGCTTTGAGGAGCGTGTGACCATACAGGCACCAGGCTATGCGCCGGCTTTACGCACTGTGCCGTCAGTGCGTCTTCACAGACAGGTAAGGCCCGTGCCTGCTCCTCGCACCAAACCAGTGGTGCGTGTTTCCAGTCCGGCACGGCCCGTGCCTGCTCCTCGCATCAAACCAGTGGTGTGTGTTTCCAGTCCTGTACGGCCCATGCCTGCTCGACGCACCAAACCAGTGGTGTGTGTTTCCAGTCTTGTACGGCTCGTGCCTGCTGCTCGCACCAATCCAGTGGTGCGTGTCTCCAGTCCGGCACGGCCCGTGCCTGCTCCTCACACCAAACCAGTGGTGCATGTCTCCAGTCCGGTACGGTCCGTGCCTGCTCCTCGCACCAGTCTAGTGGTGCGTGTCTCCAGTCCGGTACGGCCCGTGCCTGCTCCTCGCACCAGACTAGTGGTGCGTGTCCCCAGCCAGGTACGGTCCAGTCCTGGATCAGAGTAGTCCGCTCCACCGGTGCCTAGTCCAGCTCCGGTCAGCTGCTCCACTCCAGTGCCAGAGCAGTCCGCTCCACCGGTGCCTAGTCCAGCTCCGGTCAGCTGCTCCACTCCAGAGCAGTCCACTCCACCGGTGCCTAGTCCATCCCCGGTCAGCTGCTCTAGTCCAGAGCCAGTGCAGTCCGCTCCACCGGGGTCCAGTTCAGCTCCGGTCAGCGGCTCCACTCCAGTGCCAGAGCAGTCCGCTCCACCGGTGCCTAGTCTGGGTCCGGTCGTCTACTCTCCCACACCAGGGTCCAGACAGGGCTTGGTGCATCGTAGGAGGACTGAGAGGGGAAGCATAGCGCCGAGGTCCAGACCGGACCAGGTGTGCAACGGGGAGCCAGAAAATAAGAGGTTAATACCTACGTTGCGCCCGAGGCCGGAGCCGCCACCGAGGCTGGATGCCCACCCGGACCCTCCCCTAATGAGTCAGGTTGGTGTGGCCAGAGTACGCACCTTTGGGGGTACTGTCACGCCCTGACCTTGAGAGCCCGGTTTTCTCTAGTTGGTTTGGTCAGGGTGTGAATTCTATGTTATGTATTTCTATGTTGGCCGGGTGTGGTTCCCAATCAGAGGCAGCTGTCGATCGTTGTCTCTGATTGGGGATCATACTTAGGTAGCCATTTTGCCTACCTTTAGTTGTGGCATCTTGTTTCTGTGTGTTTGGCTTGTTTGATGTATAGCCTTTAGAACTTCACGTTCAGTTGCTTTGTTATTTTGTGGAGTGTTTATTATTAACATTAAACATGTATGCATACCACGCTGCACCTTGGTCCAATCCTTTACACAACGAATGTGACAACATCATGGGAAAATCAAAAGAAATCAGCCAAGACCTCAGAAAAATATTGTAGACCTCCACAAGTCTGGTTCATCCTTGGGAGCAATTTCCAAATGCCTGAAAGTACCACGTTCATCTGTACAAACAATAGTACGCAAGTATTAACACCATGGGACCACGCAGCCATCATACCGCTCAGGAAGGAGACGCGTTCTGTCTCCTAGAGATGAACGTCCTTTGGTGCGAAAAGTGCAAATCAATCCCAGAACAACAGCAAAGGACCTTGTGAAGATGCTGGAGGAAACAGGTACAAAAGTATCTATATCCACAGTAAAACAAGTCCTATATCGACATAACCTGAAAGGCCGCTCAGCAAGGAAGAAGCCACTGCTACAAAACCGCTATAAAAAAGCCAGACTATGTTTTGCAACTGCACATGGGGACAAAGATCATACTTTTTGGAGAAATGTCCTCTGGTCTGATGAAACAAAAATATAACTGTTTGGCCATAATGACCATCGTTATGTTTGGAGGAAAAAGGGGGTTGCTTGCAAGCCGAAGAACACCATCCCAACCGTGAAGCACGGGGGTGGCAGCATCATGATGTGGGGGTGCTTTGCTGCAGGAGGGACTGGTGCACTTCACAAAATAGATGGTATCATGAGGAAGGAAGATTATGTGGATATATTGAAGCAACATCTCAAGACATCAGTCAGGAAGTTAAAGCTTGGTCGCAAATGGGTCTTGCAAATGGACAATGACCCCAAGCATACTTCCAAAGTTGTGGCAAAATGGCTTAAGGACAACAAAGTCAAGGTATTGGAGTGGCCATCACAAAGCCCTGACCTCAATCCTATAGAAAAGTTGTGGGCAGTACTGAAAAAGGGTGTGTGAGCAAGGAGGCCTACAAACCTGACTCAGTTACACCAGCTCAGTCAGGAGGAATGGGCCAAAATTCACCCAACTTATTGTGGGAAGCTTGTGGAAGGCTACCCGAAACGTTTGACCCAAGTTAAACAATTTAAAGGCAATGCTACCAAATACTAATTGAGTGTATGTAAACTTCTGACACACTGGGAATGTGATGAAAGAAATCATTCTCTCTACTATTATTCTGACATTTCACATTCTTAAAATAAAGTGGTGATCCTAACTGACCTAAGACAGGGAATTTGTACTAGGATTAAATGTAAGGAATTGTGAAAAACTGAGTTGAAATGTATTTGGCTAAGGTGTATGTAAACTTCCAACTTCAACTGTATCTAGTTAACTTGCTGGCTACGTCAGTGGATGTTGAACACACTTCTAGTGGTAAATGTGTTAAATTATAGCCATGGCACAAAAGGGATAATCAACTCAGGGCTCTATGCATTCTCTGGAAAATAATGCTACACCATCTACGTTGTTCATTGTTCATTATATTCCATAGAATTGTTGATTATCCCTTACATACAGTGCATTCGGAAAGTATTCAGACCCATTCACTTTTCCCACATTTTGCTACGTTACAGCCTTCTTCTAAAATTGATTAAATACAACATTTTCCTCATCAATCTACACACAATACCCCATAATGACAAAACGAAAACAGGTTAAAAAAATAAAAAACGTATTTACATAACTATTCAGAACATTTGCAATGAGACTTGAAATTGAGCTCAGGTGCATCCTGTTTCCATTGATCATCTTTGAGATGTTTCTACAACTTGATTGGGGTCCACCTCTGGACATGATTTGGAAAGGCAAACACCTGTCTATATAAAGGTCCCACAGCTGACAGTGCATGTCAGAGCAAAAACCAAGCCATGAGGTCGAAGGAATTGTCCATAGAGCTCCGAGACAGGATTGTGTCGAGGCACAGATCTGGGGAAGGGTACCAGCATTGAAGGTCCCCAAGAACACAGTGGCCTCCATCATTCTTAAATGGAAGAAGTTTGGAACCACCAAGACTCTTCCTAGAGCTGGCCGCCCAGCCAAACTGAACAATCGGGGGAGAAGGGCCTTGGAACATGATGGTCAGTCTGAGAGCGCCAGAGTTCCTCTGTGGAGATGGGAGAACCTTCCAGAAGGACAACCATCTCTGCAGCACTCCACCAATTAGGCCTTTATGGTAGAGTGGCCAGATGGAAGCCATTCCTCAGTAAAAGGCACAAGACGGCCCGCTTGGAGTTTGCCAAAAGGCACCTAAAGGACTCTCAGACCATGAGAAACAAAATTCTCTGGTCTGATGAAACCAAGATTGAACTCGGAATGCCAAGCCTCACGTCTGGAGGAAACCTGGCACCATCCCTACAGTGAAGCACGGTGGTGGCAGCATCATGCTGTGGGAATGTTTTTCAGCGGCAGGGACTGGGAGACTAGTCAGGATCGAGGGAAAGATGAACGGAGCAAAGTACAAAGAGATCCTTGATGAAAACCTGCTCCAGCGCGCTCAGGACCTCAGACTGGGGCGAAGGTTCACCTTCCAACAGGACAATGACCCTAAGCACACAGCCAAGACAACGCAGGAGTGGCTTCGGGACAAGTCTCTGAATGTCCTTGAGTGGCCCAGCCATCTCTGGAGAGACCTGAAAATAGCTGTGCAGCAAAGCTCCCCATCCAACCTGACAGAGCTTGAGAGGATCTGCAGAGAAGAATGGGAGAAACACCCCAACTACAGGTGTGCCAAGCTTGTAGCATCATACCCAAGAAGACTTGAGGGTGTAATCGCTGCCAAAGGTGCTTCAACAAAGTACTGAGTAAAGGGTCTGAATACTTTTTAATACATTTTCAAATAAATAAATAAAAACAGTATTTGCTTTGTCATTATAGGGTATTGTGTGTAGATTGTGAGGGAAAAAAATTATTTCATCAATTTTAGAATAAGGCTGTAACGTAACAAAATGTGAGTGAAGGGATCTGAATACTTTCCGAATGCACTGTATGGATTATTCCTGATCAGTGAGTGTAACTCCAATATCTAATTTCCTCTGGTATCAAATCTAACAGCAAACACTGGTAATTATAGCTGACATATGGATGAAAAAGGAAAGAGAGAGATAGAGTGAGAGAGATATATATATATAGAGAGAGAACGAGGGAGAGAAGAGAGAGAGAGATGAAACAAATAAGAAAAGAGTATACAGTAGAAAGAAGAAGGGGAGAGAGAATGCAGAAGAGAGGAGAAGTGACATTATGACACTGACAAGCGGAGGAGGGTGTTAATAGGGTGAGTCGGAGGTGAGACACAGGAACTTGGGGGCGGGAGCAGGAGGAAGGTGAGATGACTGCTGTGGTCTCTCAGGACGGTGTTGATTAGTGTTACATGATGGCTGTTATAGATCTAGAGGGTAGGAGGAGAGAGAGGGAGGGAGGGAGAGAAATACTGAGAGACACTGTAAAGGAATCTGAAGCAGTGGAACAATGCTGTGCGTCAGAGTGTGTGTTTGCAAGAACACTGAAAAAATATATAAACACAACATTTAAGTGTTTGTCCCATGTATCATGAGCTGAAATAAAAAAGGCCAGACATTTTTCATACGCACTAAAAGCTTATTTCTCTCAAGTTTTTTTTACATCCCTGTTAGTGAGCATTTTTCCTTTGACAAGATAATCCATCCACCTGACAGGTGTGGCATATCATGAAGCTCCTCCTCTTCCTCCCTCAGTGCAGCCAATCTTCCGTCTCGCTTCCGCATTGTCTCCGTACTGCTGTGCTGTTTGTTGCTACTTGGCTACCTGCCAAACTATTCACGTTTTACTTTTAATAAACGTTTAATCAATCTTTGTGTTCAACAAATTTACCAACTTTTTAGTTTTGTCCTCACTCATCTTTTTTCGTTAAACTTTTTCACCCCGGACGTTTATCCCGAGACAGAAGAGTCATTTTCCTGTGCGTTTTAGCTGCCAACTTTACGTTATTTTCCTTTTTTCCATCGCAACTTTTTTTTCCCTTATTCAACTTTTTCACTCCGGACGCTTTATCTGGACATGGTTCATCAACATCTTCAACAGCCGAAGCTAAGTAGTAACATTAACATGATGTCTTCTAATTGCAGTCGCTGTACTCATAATATACAGGAGAACGATCGCCTTACGGTGAAAATAGCTGTGCTACAAGCCCAGCTTCAGACGCAATCGTTAGGCAAGGGTAATCTCAGTGTAGGAAAGGAAGAAACAGCGTCTGTGCCACCAGTAAGTACAGACAGTAACGTTAGTATAAATCCCCCCGCACAGTCCCCGCAGCCGGACAACTTTCTCATGGCTTCTGGAGGGAAATACTGTTGGAATGCTCAACCGGTGTCGCTCATTCAGCCGACAGAAACCTTCAACCGGTTTTCCCCATTATGTAGCGAGTCAGAGTCTGAGTCTGAGTCTTCTCTAGTCTCTACTCCTCCCGTTACGGGGTCTGAGACGCCGAAGGCTCCCACCATTAGCTCTGACAAATTGAAAACCCTAGTCATTGGCGACTCCATTACCCGCAGTATTAGACTTAAAACGAATCACCCAGCGATCATACACTGTTTACCAGGGGGCAGGGCTACCGACGTTAAGGCTAATCTAAAGATGGTGCTGGCTAAAGCTAAAACTGGCGAGTGTAGAGAGTATAGAGATATTGTTATCCACGTCGGCACCAACGATGTTAGGATGAAACAGTCAGAGGTCACCAAGTGCAACATAGCTTCAGCTTGTAAATCAGCTAGAAAGATGTGTCGGCATCGAGTAATTGTCTCTGGCCCCCTCCCAGTTAGGGGAAGTGACGAGCTCTACAGCAGAGTCTCAGCACTTAATCGCTGGTTGAAAACTGTTTTCTGCCCCTCCCAAAAGATAACATTTGTGGATAATTGGCCCTCTTTCTGGGACTCACCCACAAACAGGACCAAGCCTGACCTGCTGAGGAGTGACGGACTCCATCCTAGCTGGAGGGGTGCTCTCCTCTTATCTACCAACATAGATAGGGCTCTAACTCCTCTAGCCCCACAGTGAAATAGGGTGCAGGCCAGGCAGCAGGCTGTTAGCCAACCTGCCAGCTTAGTGGAGTCTGCCAATAGCACAGTCAGTGTAGTCAGCTCAGCCATACCCATTGAGACTGTGTCTGTGCCTCGACCTAGGTTGGGAAAAACTAAACATGGCGGTGTTCACCCTAGCAATCTTATTAGGATAAAGACCTCCTCCATTCCTGCCATTATTGAAAGAGATCGTGATACCTCACATCTCAAAATAGGGTTACTTAATGTTAGATCCCTCACTTCAAAGGCAGTCATAGTCAATGAACTAATCACTGATCATAATCTCGATGTGATTGGCCTGACTGAAACATGGCTTAAGAATTTGCTGTGTTAAATGAGGCCTCACCTCCTGGTTACACTAGTGACCATATTCCCCGTGCATCCCGCAAAGGCGGAGGTGTTGCTAACATTTACGATAGCAAATTTCAATTTACAAAAAAAAAAATGGCGTTTTCATCTTTTGAGCTTCTAGTCATGAAATCTATGCAGCCTACTCAATCACTTTTTATAGCTACTGTTTACAGGCCTCCTGGGCCATATACAGCGTTCCTCTCTGAGTTTCCTGAATTCCTATCAGACCTTGTAGTCATAGCAGATCATATTCTAATTTTTGGTGATTTTAATATTCACATGGAGAAGTCCACAGACCCACTCCAAAAGTCTTTCGGAGCCATTATCGACTCAGTGGGTTTTGTCCAACATGTCTCTGGACCTACTCACTGCCACAGTCATACTCTGGACCTAGTTTTGTCCCATGGAATAAATGTTGTAGATCTTAATGTTTTTCCACAAAATCCTGGACTATCGGACCACCATTTTATTACATTTGCAATCGCAACAAATAATCTGCTCAGACCCCAACCAAGGAGCATCAAAAGTCGTGCTATAAATTCTCAAACAACACAAAAATTCATTGATGCCCTTCCAGACTCCTTCTGCCTACCCAAGGACGTCAGAGGACAAAAATCAGTTAACCACTTAACTGAGGAACTCAATTTAACCTTGCGCAATACCCTAGATGCAGTTGCACCCCTAAAAACGAAAAACATTTGTCATAAGAAACTAGCTCCCTGGTATACAGAAAATACCCGAGCTTTGAAGCAAGCTTCCAGGAAATTGGAACGGAAATGGCGCCACACCAAACTGGAAGTCTTCCGACTAGCTTGGAAAGACAGTACCGTGCAGTACCGAAGAGCCCTCACTGCTGCTCGATCATCCTACTTTTCCAACTTAATTGAGGAAAATAAGAACAATCCAAAATTTCTTTTTGATACTGTTGCAAAGCTAACTAAAAAGCAGCATTCCCCAAGAGAGGATGGCTTTCACTTCAGCAGTGATAAATTCATGAACTTCTTTGAGGAAAAGATCATGACCATTAGAAAGCAAATTACGGACTCCTCTTTGAATCTGCGTATTCCTCCAGGGCTTAGCTGTCCTGGATCTGCACAGCTCTGCGAGGGCCTGGGATCGGGAGAGACACTTAAGTGTTTTAGTACTATATCTCTTGACACAATGATGAAAATAATCATGGCCTCTAAACCTTCAAGCTGCATACTGGATCCTATTCCTACTAAACTGCTGAAGGAGCTGCTTCCTGTGCTTGGCCCTCCTATGTTGAACATAATAAACAGCTCTCTATCCACCGGATGTGTACCAAACTCACTAAAAGTGGCAGTGATAAAGCCTCTCTTGAAAAAGCCAAACCTTGACCCGGAAAATATAAAAAACTATCGGCCTATATCGAATCTTCCATTCCTCTCAAAAATTTTAGAAAAAGCTGTTGCGCAGCAACTCACTGCCTTTCTGAAGACAAACAATGTATACGAAATGCTTCAGTCTGGTTTTAGACCCCATCATAGCACTGAGACTGCACTTGTGAAGGTGGTAAATGACCTTTTAATGGCGTCAGACCGAGGCTCTGCATCTGTCCTCGTGCTACTAGACCTTAGTGCTGCCTTTGACACCATCGATCACCACATTCTTTTGGAGAGACTGGAAACCCAAATTGGTCTACACGGACAAGTTCTGGCCTGGTTTAGATCCTACCTGTCGGAAAGATATCAGTTTGTCTCTGTGAATGGTCTGTCCTCCGACAAATCAACTGTACATTTCGGTGTTCCTCAAGGTTCCGTTTTAGGACCACTATTGTTTTCACTATATATTTTACCTCTTGGGGATGTTATTCGAAAACATAATGTTAACTTTCACTGCTATGCGGATGACACACAGCTGTACATTTCAATGAAACATGGTGAAGCCCCAAAATTGCCCTCGCTAGAAGCCTGTGTTTCAGACATAAGGAAGTGGATGGCTGAAAACTTTTTACTTTTAAACTCGGACAAAACAGAGATGCTTGTTCTAGGTCCCAAGAAACAAAGAGATCTTCTGTTAAATCTGACAATTCATCTAGATGGTTGTAAAGTCGTCTCAAATAAAACTGTGAAGGACCTCGGTGTTACTCTTGACCCTGATCTCTCTTTTGACGAACATATCAAGACTGTTTCAAGGACAGCTTTTTTCCATCTACGTAACATTGCAAAAATCAGAAATTTTCTGTCCAAAAATGATGCAGAAAAATTAATCCATGCATTTGTTACTTCTAGGTTAGACTACTGCAATGCTCTATTTTCCGGCTACCCGGATAAAGCACTAAATAAACTTCAGTTAGTGCTAAATACGGCTGCTAGAATCCTGACTAGAACCAAGAAATTTGATCATATTACTCCAGTGCTAGCTTCCCTACACTGGCTTCCTGTTAAGGCAAGGGCTGATTTCAAGGTTTTACTGTTAACCTATAAAGCGTTACATGGGCTTGCTCCTACCTATCTTTCCGAGTTGGTCCTGCCGTACATACCAATACGTACGCTACGGTCACAAGACGCAGGCCTCCTAATTGTCCCTAGAATTTCTAAGCAAACAGCGGGAGGCAGGGCTTTCTCCTATAGATCTCCATTTTTATGGAACAGTCTGCCTACCCATGTGAGAGACGCAGACTCGGTCTCAACCTTTAAGTCTTTACTGAAGACTTATCTCTTCAGTAGGTCATATGATTGAGTGTAGTCTGGCCCAGGAGTGTGAAGGTGAACGGAAAGGCTGGAGCAACGAACAGCCCTTGCTGTCTCTGCCGGGCCGGTTCCCCTCTCCACTGGGGTTCTCTGCCTCTAACCCTGTTGCAGGGGCTGAGTCACTGGCTTGCTGGTGCTCTTTCATGCCGTCCCTGGGAGGGGTGCGTCACTTGAGTGGGTTGAGTTACTGACGTGATCTTCCTGTCTGGGTTGGCGCCCCCCCCTTGGTTTGTGCTGTGGTGGAGACCTCTGTGGGCTATACTCGGCCTTGTCTCAGGATTGTAAGTTGGTGGTTGGGGATATCCCTCTAGTGGTGCGGGGGCTGTGCTTTGGCGGAGTGGGTGGGGTTATATCCTTCCTGTTTGGCCCTGTCCGGGGTTTCTTCGGATGGGGCCACAGTGTCTCCGGACCGCTCCTGTCTCAGCCTCCAGTATTTATGCTGCAGTAGTTTATGTGTCGGGGGCTGGGGTTAGTTGGTTATACCTGGAGTACTTCTCCTGTCTTATCCAGTGTCCTGTGTGAATTTAAGTATGCTCTCTCTAACTCTCTCGTTCTCTCTTTCTCTCTGAGAACCTGAGCCCTAGGACCATACGTCAGGACTACCGGGCATGATGACACCTTGCTGTCCCCAGTCCGCCTGGCCTTGCTGCTATTCCAGTTTCAACTGTTCTGCCTGCGGCTCTACGAAACCCCTACCTGTCCCAGACCTGCTGTTTTCAACTCTTTAATGATCGGCTATGAAAAGCCAACTGAGAGACCTGAGCCCTAGGACCATACGTCGGGACTACCGTCCGTGGTGACTCCTTGCTGTCCCCAGTCCGCCTGGCCTTGCTGCTATTCCAGTTTCAACTGTTCTGCCTGCGGTTATGGAACCCCTACCTGTCCCAGACCTGCTGTTTTCAACTCT
Source organism: Coregonus clupeaformis (assembly GCF_020615455.1). Taxonomy (NCBI): domain Eukaryota; kingdom Metazoa; phylum Chordata; class Actinopteri; order Salmoniformes; family Salmonidae; genus Coregonus; species Coregonus clupeaformis. The sequence continues at coordinate 74,812,948 of NC_059198.1, read as the reverse complement.
TAATGATCGGCTATGAAAAGCCAACTGAGATTTATTCCTGATTATTATTTGACCATGCTTGTCACTTATGAACATTTTTGAACATCTTGGCATGGTTCTGTTATAATCTCCACCCGGCACAGCCAGAAGAGGACTGGCCACCCCTCATAGCCTGGTTCCTCTCTAGGTTTCTTCCTAGGCTTTCGCCTTTCTAGGGAGTTTTTCCTAGCCACCGTGCTTCTACACCTGCATTACTAGCTGTTTGGGGTTTTAGGCTGGGTTTCTGTACAGCACTTCGAGATATTAGCTGATGTAAGAAGGGCTATATAAAATAAAATTGATTGATTGATGAAGCTGATTAAACAGCATGATCATTACACAGGTGCACCTTGTGCTGGGGACAATAAAAGGCCAGTAATAAATGTACAGTTCTGTCACACAGCACAATGCCATAGATGTTTAAAGTTTTGAGGGAGTGTGCAATTGGCATGCTGACTGCAGGAATTTCCACCAGAGCTGTTGCCAGAGAAATTATTGTCAATTTCTCTACCATAAGCCAACGTCATTTTAGAGAATTTGGCAGTACGTCCAACCAGCCTCAGAAGCGCAGACCACGTGTAACCACGCCAGCCCAGGAACTCCACATCCGGGCTTCTTCACCTGCGGGATCATCTGAGACCAGCTACCCGGACAGCTGATTAAACTGTGGGTTTGCACAACTGAAGAATTTCTGCACAAACTGTCAGAAACCGTCTCGGGGAAGCTCATCTGCGTGCTCATCGTCCTCACCAGGGTCTTCACCTGACTGCAGTTTGGTATTGTAACTGACTTCAGTGGGCAAATGCTCACCTTCGATGGCCACTGGCACACTGGAGAAGTGTGCTCTTCACGGATGATTCCCGGTTTCAACTGTACCGGGCAGATGGTGTTGTGTGGCCGAGGAGTTTGCTGATGTCAACGTTGTGAACAGAGTGCCCCATAGTGGCGGTGGGGTTAGGGTATGGGCAGGTATAAGCTACGGACAACGAACACAA
>NC_059198.1:74794435-74806935 GCF_020615455.1 Coregonus clupeaformis | reverse complement strand
ATTGATTAAATAAATAAAAATCATCATCAATCTACACACAGTACCCCATAATCACAAAGTGAAAACAAGTTTTTAGATTTTTCTTTAGCACATTTATAAAAATACAAAACATAAATACTTTATTTACATAAGTATTCAGACTCTTTGCTATGAGACTCGAAATTGAACTCAGGTGCATCCTGTTTCCATTGATCATCCTTGAGATGTTTCTACAACTTGAGTCCACCTGTGGTAAATTCAATTGATTGGACATGATTTGGCAAGGCACACACCTGTCTATATACAGTGAGGGAAAAAAGTATTTGATCCCCTGCTGATTTTGTACATTTGCCCACTGACAAAGAAATGATCAGTCTATTGTTTTAATGGTAGGTTTATTTGAACAGTGAGAGACAGAATAACAACAAAAAAATCCAGAAAAACACATGTCAAAAATGTTATAAATTGATTTGCATTTTAATGAGGGAAATAAGTATTTGACCCCCTCTCAATCAGAAAGATTTCTGGTTCCCATGTGTCTTTTATACAGGTAACAAGCTGAGATTAGGAGCACACTCTTAAAGGGAGTGCTCCTAATCTCAACTTGTTACCTGTATAAAAGACACCTGTCCACAGAAGCAATCAATCAATCAGATTCCAAACTCTCCACCATGGCCAAGACCAAAGAGCTCTCCAAGGATGTCAGGGACAAGATTGTAGACCTACACAAGGCTGGAATGGGCAACAAGACAATCGCCAAGCAGCTTGGTGAGAAGGTGACAACAGTTGGTGCGATTATTCGCAAATGGAAGAAACACAAAATAACTGTCAATCTCCCTCGGCCTGGGGCTCCATGCAAGATCTCACCTCGTGGAGTTGCAATGATCATGAGAACGGTGAGGAATCAGCCCAGAACTACACGGGAGGATCTTGTCAATGATCTCAAGGCAGCTGGGACCATAGTCACCAAGAAAACAATTGGTAACACACTACGCCGTGAAGGACTGAAATCCTGCAGCACCCGCAAGGTCCCCCTGCTCAAGAAAGCACATATACAGGGCCGTCTGAAGTTTGCCAATGAACATCTGAATGATTCAGAGGAGAACTGGGTGAAAGTGTTGTGGTCAGATGAGACCAAAATCGAGCTCTTTGGCATCAACTCAACTCGCTGTGTTTGGAGGAGGAGGAATGCTGCCTATGACCCCAAGAACACCATCCCCACCGTCAAACATGGAGGTGGAAACATTATGCTTTGGGGGTGTTTTTTCTGCTAAGGGGACAGGACAACTTCACCGCATCAAAGGGACGATGGACGGGGCCATGTACCGTCAAATCTTGGGTGAGAACCTCAGCCAGGGCATTGAAAATGGGTCGTGGATGGGTATTCCAGCATGACAATGACCCAAAACACACGGCCAAGGCAACAAAGGAGTGTCTCAAGAAGAAGCACATTAAGGTCCTGGAGTGGCCTAGCCAGTCTCCAGACCTTAATCCCATAGTAAATCTGTGGAGGGAGCTGAAGGTTTGAGTTGCCAAACGTCAGCCTCCAAACCTTAATAACTTGGAGAAGATCTGCAAAGAGGAGTGGAACAAAATCCCTCCTGAGATGTGTGCAAACCTGGTGGCCAACTACAAGAAACGTCTGACCTCTGTGATTGCCAACAAGGGTTTGCCACCAAGTACTAAGTCATGTTTTTCAGAGGGGTCAAATACTTATTTCCCTCATTAAAATGCAAATCAATTCATAAATGTTTTGACATGCGTTTTTCTGGATTTTTTTGTTGTTATTCTGTCTCTCACTGTTCAAATCAACCTACCATTAAAATTATAGACTGATCATGTCTTTGTCAGTGGGCAAACTTACAAAATCAGCAGGGGATCAAATACTTTTTTCCCTCACTGTAAGGTCCCACAGTTGACAGTGCATGTCAGAGCAGAAACCAAGCCATGAGGTCGAAGGAGTTGCCTGTAGAGCTCCGAGACAGGATTGTGTCGAGGCACAGATCTGGTGAGGGGTACCAAAAAATGTCTGCAGCATAGAATGTCCCCAAGAACACAGTGGCCTCCAACATTCTTAAATGGAAGAAGACTCTTTCTAGAGCTGGCCGCCCGGCCAAACTGAGTAATCGGGGGAGAAGGGCCTTGGTCAGGGAGGTGACCAAGAAACCGATGGTCACTCTGACAGAGATCCAGAGTTCCTCTGTGGAGATGGGAGAAACTTCCAGAAGGACAACAATCACTGCATCACTCCACCAATCAGGCCTTTATGGTAGAGTGGCCAGATGGAAGCAACTCTTCAGTAAAAGGCACATGACATCCCACTTGGAGTTTGCCAGAAGGCACCTAAAGACTCTCAGACCATGAGAAACAAGATTCTCTGGTCTGATAAAACCAAGACAGAACTCTTTGGCCTGAATGGCAAGGGTCACGTCTGGAGGAAACCTGGCACCATCCCTACGGTGAAGCATGGTGGTGGGAAGTCTTTCAGCGGCAGTGACTAGGAGACTAGTCAGGTTCAAGGGAAAGATGAACAGAGCAAAGTACAGAGAGATCCTTGATGAAAACCTGCTCCAGAGCGCTCAGGACCTCAGACTGGGGTGAAGGTTCACCTTCCAACATGACAACAACCCTAAGCACACAGCCAAGACAGGAGTGGCTTCGGCCAAGTCTCTGAATGTCCTTGAGTGGCCCAGCCAGAGCCCGGACTTGAACCCGATCGAACATCTCTGGAGAGACTTGAAAATAGCTGTGCAGCAACACTCCCCATCCAATCTGACAGAGCTTGAAAGGATATGCATAGAAGAATGGGAGAAACTCCTCAAATACAGGTGTGCCAAGCTTGTAGCGAAAAAATTACGATTTAATCAATTTTAGAATAAGGCAACAACGTAACAACATTTGGAAAAAGTCAAGGAGTCTGAATACTTTCAGAATGCACTGTATGTGTGTGTGGGGGTTTGCCTTGACCGAACAACCCTGTCCTTTTGCAATGAACACTTGTCCATGTAAGCAATTCAATGACGGGTTAAAACCTTAAGTTTACCTCTCTCTCTCTCTCTCTATCCATCTCCTAGCCAATGCTCTCGCTCTCCTTCTCCTGCTCCCTCTCTCGCTCTGTCTGTCCCTCTCTCTCTTCCTCTCTCCCTCTCTCTCTCCCTCTCTCTCCCTCCTCCTCTCTCTAGCAGAAAGGATGAGGTTTTCTTCAGTTTTCTACTGTACCTCGCCAGGGAAAGTAAATGTAAAAATAAATTATTCTCTAGGCTGTCTGCTTTATCCGTGGTAGATAAGTCCTGTTTTAATTTGTTCACAATAGGATGAAGCTTAGAGGAATATATTGGTTCATGCTCTCGTCTGGCTAAAGAACGAACAAGAGAAAAACCCTCTTCCCTATCAGCATATGCTGAGGAGAGAGGGAGAGAGAGGGATAGAGAGAGGGAGAGAGACAGAAAGGGAGAGAGAGAGAGGGGGAGAGAGAGATAGGGAGAGAGAGGGAGAGAGAGAGAGGGAGAGACAGAGAGGGAGAGAGAGAGAGGGAGACCTCCTTTTGCTCTCTCCCTCTCTCTCTCTCTCCCTCTCCCTCTCTCTCTCTCTCCGTCTCTCTCCCTCTGTCTCTCTCCCACTCTCTCTCTCCCTCTCTCTCTCCCTCTCCCTCTCTCCCCCTCTCTCTCTCCCTCTCTCTCTCTCCCTCTCTGTCTCTCTCCCTCTCTCTCTCCCTCTCTCTGTCTCTCTCTCTATCTCTCCCTCTCTCTCTCCCTCTCTATCTCTCTCCTTCTCTCTCTCCCTCTCTGTCTCGCTCTCTCTGTCTCTCACTCTCTCTCTCTCTCTCTCTCTCTCTCTCTCTCTCTCTCTCCGTCGCTCTCTCTCTCTCTCTCTCTTTCGCTCTCTCTCTCTCTCTCTGCTCTCTCTCTCTCGTCTCTCCCTCTCTCTCTCTCTCTCTCTCTCTCTCTCTCTCTCTCTCTCTCTCTCTCTCTCTCTCTCTCTCTCTCTCTCTCTCTCTCTTTCGCTCTCTCTCTCTCTCTCTCTCTCTCTCTCTCTCTCTCTCTCTCTCTCCCTCTCTCTCTTCTCTCTCTCTCTCTCTCTCTCTCTCTCTCTGTCTCTCCCTCCCTCTCTGTCTCTCTGTCTCTCTTCCCCTCTCCCTGTCCCTCTCTCTCCCTCTCTCCTCAGCACATGCTGATAGGGAAGAGGGTTTTTCTCTTGTTCCTTCTTTAACCAGACGAGAGCATGAACCAATATATTACTCTAAGCTTCATCCTATTGTGAAGAAATTAAAACAGGACTTATCTACCACGGATAAAGCAGACAGCCTAGAGAATACTTTATTTTTACATTTACTTTCCCTGCTGAGGTACAGTAGAAAACAGAAACGCCATCCAAGAAAACCTCATCCTTTCTGCGAAGTTCTGTCTTTCATGTAGGTGTATTGCACAGATTAATATTTGTTCAGTCTGTAATATTTACACTTACACCGCCGATAAATTAAAAGCCAATATAGATGTCACATCCCTTAAAAACAGCCAGGTGGGCAAAGTTATACAAGCGATGTAAGATAGATGGTATAAGCATTTTTTAATTTGCAGAAATATTAAAAGCAATCGATCAGGTTTAATGGCCGAAACATAACACTGTTGAATTAATAATGAGTCCCAAACGATTATGATGCAGCGCACAAAAACAACAGCTTAACGTTCCCTTCAGTGGACCAGATACACATTTATCACTGCAGGGCTTCCATACAACAGAATCATGATCAGACCATTTGGCTGATTCCCATAGGAACACACACACGCATGCATCCACGCACGCAGCCATGCACCCCGTACGCATGGAAGTCATATGCGCACGCACACACACACACTGGTTATGTGTTACCTACCCATATGTTTCCATCCTGATGATAGGGCTTCCAGTTCCTGCCCGTGTCGCTGTAGAGCAGCCTGTACCTCGTCGTCCAATCAGAGCTGCTGTACCTGCCCTGCGTTGCCACGGCAACCACCTGTTTCCGGCTGCCCAGGTCCACCTGGAGCCACGGGTAGCTGTCGCTGTCCTGGGGAGACCAGCCCCCTGCACCTGGAGAAAGGTCAACACAGGTAAGCACAGGTAAACATAGGTAAACACGTAGAAACACAGGTAAACACAGGTAAATACAGGTAAACACCGGTAAACACATAGAAACACAGGTAAACCTCCTGTAGCTCAGTTGGTAGAGCATGGTGCTTGCAACGCCAGGGTTGTGGGTTCGATTCCCACGGGGGGTCAGTATGAAAAATGTATGCACTCACTAACTGTAAGTCGCTAAATGACTAAAATGTAAACACATAATGACTGGTGAGGGGATGGCTGCAGTTTTACGGGCTCCTAACCAACTGTGCTATTTTGTTAGTTTTTTCGCATTGTTTGTAACTTATTTTTGTACATAATGTTGCTGCTACCGTCTCTTATGACCAAAAAGAGCTTCTGGACAACAGAACAGCGATTACTCACCTAGAACTAGATAAAGATTTTTTCTTTAATGAGTCTGACGCGAAGGATATACTGTTTCCCAGAGACCAGGCCCAAATCCCCGTCATTCGCGTGAAGAAAAGACGGTGATACAGACAAGGGGCGGAGGTCGGGGTGCTTTGTGAGAATTCGTCGGCGAGTGGGTAAACCACCTCTACCATCCGTTCTATTGGCAAACGTGCAATCACTGGAAAATAAACTGGATGATCTACGATCGAGACTATCCTACCAACAAGACATTAAAAACGGTAATAGCTTATGTTTCACCCAGTCGTGGCTGAACGACGACACAGATAATATAGAGCTGGCTGGGTTTTCCGTGCATCGGCAGGACAGAGCTGCTACGTCTGGTAAGACGAGGGGCGGGGGTGTGTGTCTATTTGTCAATAACTGCTGGTTTGCGATGTCTAATATTAAAGAAGTTTCGAGGTATTGCTCGCCTGAGGTAGAGTACAGCATGATAAGCTGTAGACCGCACTATCTACCAAGAGAGTTTTCATCTATATTATTCGTAGCCGTCTATTTCCCACCACAAACCGATGCTTGCACTAAGACCGCACTCAACGAGCTGTATAAGGCCATAAGCAAACAAGAAAATGCTCATCCAGAAGCGGCGCTCCTAGTGGCCAGGGACTTTAATGCAGGCAAACTTAAATCCGTTTTACCTCATTTCTACCAGCATGTTAAATGTGCAACCAGAGGGGGAAAAAAACACTCTAGACCACCTTTACTCCACACACAGAGACGCATACAATGCTCTCCCTCACCCTCCATTTGGCAAATCTGACCATAATTATATCCTCCTGATTCCTGCTTACAAGCACAAACTAAAGCAGGAAGTACCAGTGACTCGCTCAATACGGAAGTGGGCAGATGACACGGATGCTACGCTACAGGACTGTTTTGCTAGCACAGACTGGAATATGTTCCAGGACTCATCCGATGGCATTGAGGAGTACACAACCTCAGTCACGGACTTCATCAATAAGTGCATCAAAGACGTCGTCCCCACAATGACCGTACGTACATATCCCAACCAGAAGCCATGGATTACAGGCAACATCGAGCTAAAGGCTAGAGCTGCCGCTTTCAAGGAGCGGGACACTAATCCGGACACTTATAAGACATCCTGCTATGCCCTCAGACGAACCATCAAACAGGCAAAGTGTAAATACAGGACTAAGATTGAATCCTACTATACCGGCTCTGACGCTCGTCAGATGTGGCAGGGCTTGCAAACTATTACGGACTACAAAGGGAAACCCAGCTGCGAGCTGCCCAGTGATGCGAGCCTACCAGGCGAGCTAAATGCCTTTTATGCTCGCTTCGAGGCAAGCAACACTGAAGCATGCATGAGAGCACCAGCTGTTCCGGACAACTGTGTGATCACACTCTCCATGCCGATGTGAGCAAGACCTTTAAACAGGTCAACAACACCAAAAAGCCATATCTCAGACTGGCCAATAAAAAGAAAAGATTAAGATGGGCAGTCTGAGATATGGCTTTTTCTTTGCAACTCTGCCTAGAAGGTCAGCATCCCGGAGTCGCCTCTTCACTGTTGACGTTGAGACTGGTGTTTTGCGGGTACTATTTAATGAAGCTGCCAGTTGAGGACCTGTGAGGCGCCTGTTTCTCAAACTAGACACTCTAATGTATTTGTCCTCTTGGCGAGTTTTATTGCTTCTTTAATCAGCACAACAGTTTTCAGCTGTGCTAACATAATTGCAAAAGGGTTTTCTAATGATCAATTAGCCTTTTAAAATGATGAACTTGGATTAGCAAACGCCACGTGCCATTGGAACACAGGACTGATGGTTGCTGATAATGGGCCTCTGTACGCCTATGTAGATATTCCATAAAAAATCAGCCGTTTCCAGCTACAATAGCCATTTACAACATTAACAGTGTCTACACTGTATTTCTGATCAATTTGATGTTATTTTAATGGACAAAAAAAATGATTTTCTTTCGAAAACAAGGACATTTCTAAGTGACCCCAAACTTTTGAACGGTAGTGTATATACTAGGCGGTGTCAGAGGAAGGCCTACAAAATTGTCAAAGACTCCAGTCACCCAAGTTATAGACTGTTCTCTCTGCTACCGCACGGCAAGCAGTACCGGAAAGCCAAGTCTAGGTCCAAAAGGCTCCTTAACAGCTTCTACCCCCAAGCCATAAGACTGCTGAACAATTAATCAATTGGCCACCCCTTGTTTTTACACTGCTGCTACTCGCTGTTTATTATCTATGCATAGTCACTTTACATGTACAAATGACCTCGACTAACCTGTACCCCCGCACATTGACTCGGTACCGGCACCCCCTGTATAACGTTATTGTTATTTTATTGTGTTATTTTATTTTATTTTTTTAAAAACTTTTTTTGATTTAGTAAATATTTTCTTAACTCTATTTCTTGAACTGCATTGTTGGTTGAGGGCTTGTAAGTAAGCATTTCACGGTAAGGTCTACACCTGTTGTTTCCGGCGCATGTGACAAATAACATTTTATTTGACTTGAAACACAAGTAAACACAGGTAAACACAGGTAAACACAGGTAAACACAGGTAAACACAGGTACACACAGGTAAACACAGGTAAACATGGTGTTCAGTGCCTTCGGAAAGTTTTCAGACCCCTTGACTTGTTTTTCAGCGGCAGGGACTGGGAGACTAGTCAGGATTGAGGGAAAGATTAATGGAGAAAAGTACAGAGAGATCCTTGATGAAAACCTGCACAGGGGTTCCCAAACTTTTTCACTCAGGCCCCCCTTCCAGCATTGGGGAACATCCCGCGCGTCCCCCTGCGTGCCCACGCGCCACGTCTATTTCTATGGGCACAAGCACTGTTCATTCACAAACTATTCACACCCCCCTTGTTAGTGGAGAGAACAATTTGCAGGTTTAAAGCTTATTTCTTGCAATTCTATACATTTTGCCATGTCTAATGTGTATTCATGTGATATTTGAGTAACTCAAACATGACAACAAAATCTATGGGCTCAAAAACCTAGCTAAAAAACATTAGCTGACATGGGCTAGTTGATCTGGACATTTATAGTTATAAATAGCTCTCTAAGGTTTGCAATGACTGATATGACAAGAGGAAAACTGATGATGCACTACCAAATTTCAAAATTGCACCTTGTGCATTCTACTATTACAACTTTCAAGAATAAGGGGAGTGAGTGAGGGTGAAATGAAGATAAGAAGTGAGAGAGAGGAGAGCGGACACAGAAGAGAGCAGAGGGAGAGAGGCAGAGTGGATGTGAGAGACAGGAGAGAGAATAGAGGGAGAAAGGGATGAGGTTAGTGAAGGTGAAAAGCCAATGAGAAGTGAGAGGGAGGAGAGGGAGAGAAGGGAGAGAGGTGAAGTGGTGCGTGTCGAGGGACTATCACTCCTCTCTCACCTGTCACACACAGATGTTCAGGGAGATAGGGAGCAGGGGGAGGGGAGGAGAAAGAGAGAGAGAGAGAGAGAGAGAGAGAGAGAGAGAGACGCGCGCGAGAGAGAGAGAGCGAGAGAGAGAAAGCAGGTCAGAGACAAGCCCTGAGAGAGAGCGAGAGGGAGAGAGTGGAAGAGAGAGAGAGGGTGGTGGAGCGAGAGAGAGAGAGAGAGAGAGAGAGAGAGAGAGAGAGAGAGAGAGAGAGAGAGAGAGAGAAGGTGTAAATTTGGCCGTTTGGAACATAAACTTTATATTTCACAAATTAGCCTCCTTGGAAACATAAGAGCAAACCAAAAAGAATAGATAATGAAAAATGGTTTGACAATGGTTGCAAAAATCTAAGAAAGTCATTGAGAAATATATCTAATCAAAAACACAGAGACCCAGACAACAAAAATATACGCCTTCAATATGGGGAAACACTGAAGTAATTGAGGAATCCATAGAATCAAACCACTTCTGGGAGAATTTGAATAAATTAAACAAACCTCATAATGAGGAATTGGTTATCCAAAATGGGGATATGTGGAGAAATCACTTTGCAAACCTCTACAGCAATATAACAAAGAGCCCAGATCAACAAGATATACAAGACAAATTACAAATCCTTGAATCAGCAGTCAAAGACTATCAGAATCCTGTGGATACCCCTATTACAGAACAATAATTATTGGAAAAATGTTGCACTCTCCAACCCAAAAATTTGACCCAAATAATTACAGAATAATTTGCGTTAACAGCAACTTGGAGATAATTCTCTGCAGTATCATAAACAGCAGACTACATCATTTCCTTGATGAACACAATGTCCTAAGCAGAAGCCAGATTGGATTTTTTTATTTATTATCGTACAACAGACCACATTTACACCCTCCACACTCTAACTGACAAACAAGTAAACCAAAACAAAGGCTAAATCTACTCGTGTTTTGTAGACTTCAAGAAAGCATTTGATTCAATTTGGCACGAAGGTCTTTTTTACAAACTAATAGAAAGTGGTATTGGAGGGAAAACATATGACGTTATTAAATCAATGTACACTAAAAACAAATGTGCGGTTAAAATCGGCAACAAACAAACAGACTTCTTATCTCAGGGACGTGGAGTGAAACAGGGCTGCACAATAAGTCCAACATTATTTAACATCTACATTAATGAATTGGCAATAACATTAGAAGAATCGGAAGCACCTGGTCTCACCCTACACAACACTGAAATCAAGTGTCTGCTGTACGCAGATGACCTGGTGCTACTGTCTCCCACTAAGGAAGGGTTACAGCAGCATCTAGATCATCTGCACAGGTTCTGTCAGACCTGTTGCTCTATATGGCAGCGAAGTATGGGGTCCGCTCTCTAATACTGAATTTACCAAATGGGACAAACATCCAATCGAAATACTGCATGCAGAGCTTTGCAAGACTGTATTGCAAGTGCAATGAAAAACTCAAAATAACGCATGTAGAGCAGAATTGGGCCAATACCCCCTCCTTATTCGAATAGAAAAAAGAGCCAACATATTTTACAACCATCTAAAAACAAGTGACCCCAAAACATTCCATCACACAGCTCTACTATGTCAAGAGATGAAACAAGAGAAGAGTCCCCTCAGCCAGTTGGTTCTGAGGCTCAGTTCACTTACCCAAACCAACCTCATAGAGCCTCAGGACAGCACTCAGAAAATCTGGCCCAACCAAATCAACACAAAGAAAAAAGAAAAATATATCACCTATTGGAAAGACACCACAAAAAATCAAAGTAAACTTCAATGCTATTTGGCTCTAAACAGACAGTACATGGTGGCAGACTATCTGACCACTGTGACTGATAGAAAACTGAGGAAAACAATGACTAGGTACAGACTCAGTGAGCACAGTCTGGCTATAGAGACCGGTCGTCACAGGCAAACCTGGCTGCCCAGAGAGGACAGGCTGTGCTCACTCTGCCCCCGGGGAGAGATAGAGACAGAGCTGCATTTCCTATTACACTGTGACAAATACTCATACCTAAGAGAATCTTTCTTTCCCAAAATTATCATTCAGTACAAAGAATTTGAAACTATAAAAGAGGAAGAAAAAATCTAATATTTATTGGGTGAAAAGCCAAAATGTGCAATTTTGGCAGCCAAATATGTGTCCTCCTGCCACAACCTGAGGGACAGCCAGTGAAAAGTTTAATGTAATGTCAATAATATTTCCTGTTTTGTTTTGGCTTTCATACCATGTAATGTGTCTTCTCAGTCATGTTGAGACTGGTCGACTACTATTGCTTTAATGTATTGTTATTCTCATTAATGTTGTTGTTGTAGTTGCTGTTAATGGACAGAGAGAGAGAGAGAGAGAGACAGACAGAGAGAGAGAGAGAGAGAGAGAGAGAGAGAGAGAGAGAGAAGACCAACTGCAAGCCACTTCCTCTTTTCTCTCTTCTCTTGTTATTTTCTCCGTTGTCAGAGTTCTCCTCTCTGGTTAGTTTAAAACATAATGATCACAGCCTCTCCTCTCTGGTTAGTTTAAAACATGATGATCACAGCCTCTCCTTTCTGGTTAGTTTAAAACATGATGATCACAGCCTCTCCTCTCTGGTTAGTTTAAAACATGATGATCACAGCCTCTCCTCTCTGGTTAGTTTAAAACATGATGATCACAGCCTCTCCTCTCTGGTTAGTTTAAAACATGATGATCACAGCCTCTCCTCTCACCTTATAAATGTCACCACAACCACTGATGGCAACATGTGTGTGTGAATGTGTGCCTGCATGTGCGTGTTTGTGTGACAGCCAGGTCACCTGTGATACAAGTCAGTATTCGACGTCCATCCATGTCTGAGGACGTTGAGGAGCGATGGGGTGAGGTTGTGTTTCTCTAAGCGGGGAGGTAAGCTTGGCTTCTTCTTTATATGTGTCGAGTAAAGCTTAAACCATGCATTTAGATTGTAGGTAGGTATTGTAGTTAGGTATTGTAGGTATTTTATCCAGGTAGTTATTGTAGGTAGTTATTGTAGGTAAGTATTGTAGTGTATTCGACTGAGCCCGGTGAAGCATGAGGCTAGCTAGCTAACCCACTACCTGGACCATTAAAGCTAGCTAGCTAGCGGGTAGCAACACCGCAGCCACTGCTAGCTGGCCAACTATACCAGCTAGCAGTACTATAGCAACTAAATACATTTCAACGGAACGATTTGATTAGTGTAAAGTTAGCTAGCTACATAGTTGTCTTGGTATCAAAGACAAAGGTGTAGTATAGAGAAACTATCGAGGTTAGCTAGCCAGCTACATTTTCAAACAGTCAACACCGCAGCCACTGCTAGCTAGCCAACATTACCAGCTAGCAGTACTGTATCATTTTATTAAATGAGAATTTTGCAACGTAAGCTTCACTTTCTGAACATTCGAGATGTGTAGTCCACTTGTGTAGCTAGCATGACTGACTTTGTGCTAGCTAGCCAACGTTTAATTACTTCTGCGTTATGAAAGGAACTAGACACGGACATGAATGATCCATTGGTAGTTTGTTGTACTACTGTAGATTACAGCAATTATAATTTCTAAAGTGGAAGTTGGAAGAGTTGTATTTGAGTCTTTCA